>NW_027187340.1:2418482-2433082 GCF_028583685.1 Petaurus breviceps papuanus
AGAGAGAGAGAGAGAGAGAGAGAGAGAGAGAGAGAGAGAGAGAGAGACAGAGAGAGAAGAGAGAGAATCCTTAGAACTAGCTGTGTTACCCTTAGCAAACCACTTAACCTCTGTTTTCCTTAATCCACTGGAGAAGGAAATGGCAAATCAGGGTTTCATAGAGTTGGACACAACTGAGCAGAATATCTACAGCTGACTTTTATACAGTTATTAAAGCTTAAAACTGCACTAAGAATTGAGGGATGTCCTGTGTCATTTGAAAAGCACTTTACATGTATACAAGATCTCATTTGGACTTCATGATAGCCCTGTGAGGTGGGCAGGTAGGAAGCATCAGTACTATAATCCCCATTTGGGAGGTGGGCCTCAGAATTCTAGATACAACGGTGTGCTATCTATCTGTAACAGTCACAGAAAAAGATCCTGGTAAAGTTTAAGAAAAGTTACATCTAGTAACTCATGACTTCCTTGCTTTAAACAGGACCCTCAGCTTCCTAATGGCAGAAAAGAATTAGCTCCTTTCTATGAGGATAGTAGGTTAAGATCAATTACTTTCAACCCTGATAACTAACAGTTAATACACATTTATTAAGCATCTACCACATGCTAGGCACTGTGCAAAGTGCTGGGGATACAATACAAATAAAGACAGACAGACAGTCCTACCTTCAGGGAGCTTACAATCTAAACAAAAAAGGAAGCCGAGAAGTAGGGGAGGCATGATGAAGTTAGAGAGACCCTAGAGTGGTGCAGCCAGGTGAGAAAAGAGATGTTCTGAGCTGCCTCCTTAAATGGAGGTTTTGGAGTTCATGGCTCCACCTTTCAATCAGAGGGGCTGAGGACAGTGATGAGGTGGAAAGGATGATGGGATCTCAAAGGATAAAGAGGGCTCCCTAATAAGGAGCTTTCCTGGGTCATAGTAGAGAAGTCAGAGATGTCCCAGTGTCATGCAAGTAGGTGAGAAATAAGGAATGAAGTAACCAAAATATGACTTGGCCTTAGGTTGGGTACAGAGACCCCCTTCTTTCTTTCTTCCTTCCTTTCTTTCTCCTCCTTTTCCTCCTCCTCTGTATAATCACAGTGGTGCAGTGGCTTCCTGGAGTCAAATCCCTCAGACACTTTCTTGCTGTATGACCCTGGGCAAGTCACTTAACCCTGCTTGCCTCCATTTCCTCATCTTTAAAATGAGCTGGAGAAGAAAATAGCAAACCACTCCAGTATCTCTGCCAAGAAAACCCCAGATGGTTCCACAGAGTCAGGCATGGCTGAAATGAGTGAACAACAAAAACAGCAACAATCCAACTTAACTAATGTCAACTAACATATGAAAGAAATCACAAAGGTGTTCATAAAGAAGTAGCTATGTCAGGGAGACACACACAGCTATCTTTCTTTTGCATTTACCATCACAGAACCCCTCTGTTTTTGTGCCTTGGATAATAAAAAAAATCGCTTCGCTATGCTTGACAGGAAAACACACACTTGATGAGTGATCGTGAAACACTGAGCTGACTTTATTTGGGGGAAGAACAAACTTATCTTGAGAGAATCGTAGAATGTTAGGGCTAGAAGAGGTCACATCAGTGGGCAGGGGTGTTGTGAGGCTTGCCAGGTATTACTATTATCATGACTTTATTCTCGGAGTCTTCTATTGCATTCCTGCTGAGTCAAGCAGTGTTCATGGAATAATACAAGGGGATGTGCCTGTAAATGTTTAACCATCAGCTGGAGAAAAATAGGGGACGCTGCATGCTTTTAAGTTTAATTCGCATTATTAACACTTTCTTAAGTCTAAACAACCAACAAAACAATAAACCAGACCATAGTTTTAAGCAATTGTTTATTTCTGAGGTATAAATGTCGACAGGCTCACAGGGATCCTGGCTGCCTTTTGCTCTGGGAGGAGAAGCTTGTGACCCCTCCTTCTGATGGGATCCTTAACCTCAGGTTTGGCCACCAAGATCTGAGCATTCTTCTGAGGCACTGGATGGGTTCCCCTCTCAGCCAGGAGACCTCTCTTAGCTGCCAAGTCACTGTCACCTTCTTCTTCAGAGGAGGAAATAGAGGTAGAGGGAAGAACTGCTGGATTTTGCTTTTTTTTTTTTGGAGAGGGGACGGTAGGGCTTAAGTGACTTGCCCAAGGTCACATGGCTAGTAAGTGTTATGTGTCTGAGGCAGGATTTGAACTCAGGTCCTCCTGACTCCAGGGCCAGTGCTCTATTCACTGTGCCACCTAGACACCCCTGGATTTTGATTTTGATGACATATCCTGATGGCATCTCCAGTTCCTTGGCCTTGGAGCACCTGCTACCAGCTGACACCACATGCTTCCTTGGTCTGACCCTGGGACGCTTCCTCCTTTCTGGTTCTGCACCTCCTTATCACACTCCTTCTCCTGGAAAGCCAGGAGCTGTCTTGGATCAAGGATATTTTCCTATGGCTCCCAGCTGTTGTGGTTGGAGGACCATTCTCATCACTTCACCAGGTAACTCCAGCTTCCCCTTATGGAGTGATTAACTCAGGATGCCCTTGGGGGCAAAGATGCTGCTTAACTCCTCCCTCCTGCCCCTGCAGGAGCAGCCAGCCAGAGCGAGGACACACCACAAATGATTTTCTTTTCCCAAAAGCTTTCCTCCATTCCACCCCTCGTCCTCTGCTGCTCCTACCCCAAATCTCTGGTCCTATTCAAGTCAGTTCTTTATCTAATCAAGTCTGAACTGAATGCAAATTCTTAAAATAAAGAATGACCAAAAAGAGTCTGCTTGCTAGGCCTGGGTGTCCAGTTTCTCTGTTGGTTTACTGAACAATATACAAGCCAGGTAAAGACTGGGCTTCTCTCACACTCTCCAGACACTGTACTTCCTCCCCCTGGGGCCAAAGGCTAGATTTATCAGATGTCCTTTAAAAACAAAACAAAACAACTGTATTGTTCTTTTGGTCTCAGAGCCTTTTGAGGACAGCAGATTGTTTTTCAAGTAGGTATTCCACCTTATCACATTTATGTTTGCCCAGGCTGGGAGAGTGTCTCCAGTGTGTCCCAATACAGGGGAGTTAAGTTTGCCAATTTTAAAAAATGGCCATTATTGCTCAAGATACTTCAAATGACCAGATATCTTACTTGGGAGGAATGTTCTTGCTTTGGAGTACTTTTCCCAAATCAGTCTCCTCAAATCTAGAGCAGCAACTTGGATCCCCATTTTCTATTATACAAATGTGGACCTCAGGGATACTGATGAACCAAATCCAATTTGGGCAAGTGGACAGAGACACACAAGCAGGCAGAGACACTGAAGGCAAGCATTAAAATCTGACAGTCCTGTAGCTACTCAGTCACACCTGAATCTGTGAACTCTTTCATGGACTCCATGGTCATTCACTCTTCATGACCCTATATGGGGTTTTCTTGGCAAAGGTACTAGAGCAGTCTGCCATTTCCTTCTCCAGCTCATTTTATAGATGAAGAAGCTGGGCAAACAAGATTAAGTGACTTGCCCAAGGTCACACAACTGGTAAGTATCTGAGGCCAGATTTGAACTTACGAAGATGAGTCTTCCTGACTCCAGGTCTGCTGCTCTGTGTACTATAGTTTCACCTAGTTGCCCCTAAACAGTCCTAACAGAGCTTAATTATTTGAATTTGGTCTCTAAGGTGAATTTGGCCTCTGAATGGTCCTGGGGGTATGCATTCTCTGTGCCAGGAACCCAGCCCAATTCTACTGGGTCACTGGACCCCTTCCTAGCTTCAATGGCCTCTTTAGTCCTGGTTCTGTTTGGGACTTTAAACAAAGATACCATTTAGGATTCAATTTGAAGTGGGCTGCAAACACCCACTTCTCATACAGACTGATGCTTACCACACAGAAATCTGGGGTGATTAACACTGAATCATCCTGATTTTGAACTGAACATAAACTAGTAATGTATACTGAATATAAACCAGATGGAAGCGTCTTCATTTCCCAGACTGCTCACACTGAAAGAATTTAGTCTGTCATTAGGAGCAGTGGAAATGCAAATGAGTCAATATTCGCTCTCTTACCTTCTTTAAAGGGCAGCTAGGTGGCACATGGGATAAAGGGCCGGGCCTGGAGTCAGGAATACCTGAGTTCAAATGTGACCTCAGACACTTACTGGCTGTAACCCTGGGCAAGTCATTTAACCATGTTTGCCTTAGTTTCCTCATTTGTAAAATGAGCTGGAGAAGGAACTGGCAAAACCACTCCAGTGTCTCTGATAAAGAAAACCCCAAAAGGGGTCACAAATAGTTAGACACAATTAAAACTGAACAACACTTTTTTTTTTCTTTTTGGAGGGGGAGGGCAGGGCAATTGGGGTCAAGTGACTTGCCCAAGGTCACACAGCTAGTAAGTGTTAAGTGTCTGAGGTCCGGATTGGAACTCAGGTCCTCCTGACTCCAGGGCCAGTACTCTATTCACTTCGCCATCTAGGTGCCCCATAACAACACCTTCTTTAAGCTTCCCAATTCAATCACTTCCCCCAAACCAATCAGCAATCGATATATATCCTCACCTGGGCCTCAACGATTGGGTTAGCTTTGGGGTTAACATGAATTAACTCAGTTAAATGAGTTAACTTTTCAAGTAGGAGTAAGGAAACAAAATCCAATAAAGTTCAGTTGCTAGAAGTATAACCATAAAATCTACTCATTCTGGGCTCTGATCTCACATTCAATACTTTTTTAAAAAGTGACTGGCAAAAGAAACATCTTAGAACTGAGACCTTATTTGGCATGAGAAGGGAAGCAATGGGCTGGAAGAGACCTTGAGAAGTTATGGCCTGTCTTCAGAAAGGGATCACACCTTTTCTCACCGGGAAAACATCCCAAGTACACAAGAATTTATCCTTTTTCAGTCTTATTTTTCTTTTGAGTAAGTAATTCAAATGTGAAATGATGAAGACCTAGAGTTTAAGGTAAGAGAAGATGTTAATCTTGGGTCACCAGTCTTAGGGTTGAGCAAATGAGAATTCTTAGTCATATCCTGGATTTTTTCCCCCCTTTTCCAGGCTAGAGTGGGCATTCCAATTCTCATCAATCCTGATGAGTTGGGACTAGCTGGTAACTACACCCAGGGGATACACTGTCCTCAGCTGTACCTACACTGGGTCCTTTACACCACGTACCTAGATCGATTGTCTTGGATGGAGAATGAAAATTGACTTTTTTTTTTTAAACTAGGATTGAAGAGGAGGTAAGGGATATGAGGTATGGTTTACATCCTGCCCAGGCAACAAAGAAACATGGTTTTTGTGAGGCCTCTTCAGTCTCAATATAGATACTATATACGATTTGGCCAATATGGCAGCATTTGTTCAGAGAAAAGCCCTATTGATCAATCAATAAACAAGTTTTGATTAAGCACTTATGTACTTGGCACTGTGGGATGCAGACAGTCCTTTGCTGAAATAATTGCCCTAGTAAAGGAAGAACTTACTCCCTTAAAATAAGAAGAAAATATATTTTGGGTTTCTTTTTTTTTTTAATCTGGAAGATGAAAAATGGAATTCTTTGTTGTACGATGTACTTAGAGCTTCCCACCTAAAATACAAAACTTTGTCTAGTTCTCTTCATCTTTCCCACAATCTCCTTTCCTCTCCTCCTTCAGCCTTCCCTCTCCCCCCCACCCCCACTCCTCTATAAACCTTTCAGTTCTAGAAACTCAAAGTTCATCTGCATCATCTTTAGGAGGGCCAAGGAAAATTTCTTCATAGCACTGTGGGGCTTTTATCCAATAAATCTACTTTTTCAGAAATCTTCCAGGAGGATATGAAGCAGAAAAAAGACTGACACATTTCCAGACTCAAAAGATAAATAAATTTAAAAGTCACAAGTTGCCTGTGTTTCCATTAAAGTCTGCTTTCCTTGTAAATGCCTCTTACCATAGAAGTACTATATTGAGTCAATATTTACCCAAATTCACATTTGTCTTTTGGGGATAGGAATGACCTTCTATATGAGGATCATAGATTTTGGAGCTAGTAGGAACTTCAGAGGTTAATCAAGACAACTCTCTCATTTTGCAGATGAGGAAACTAAGGCAGAGAGTGGTTAAGGGACTTGTCCAGGGTAACAAAGCTAGCAAATGTCTGAGGCTGGCTTTGAATCAGGGTCTTCCTAACTCCAAATCCAGTGCCCCATCCTATTGTTTGATTTGTTTTGTTTTGTTATTCGTTTGTTTTATACCACCTGCCTCCCCCTGTGTGGTCTCAGGGATGTGCTGGTAAATGTTTAACAACCTGCTCTCTGAAAAAAAGGACGCAAGACACACTTTTAAGTTTAATCTGCAATATTAACATTTTCTCTGTTGCTTTCTTAAGATTAGACTATCAATAAAGCAATCAATCAAACCCTGATTTTCAGCATTTGCCCATTTCTAACATGTAAATTCTCACACTGAAAATTTAACAATCAACTTTATGAGCTCCTTCCAGCACACCCTTGGGTACTCTTCTGTTTCATTTATGGTTATTTGAACCTGTCTGCCTTTCCCTCCACTCCCACCCAGATTCTCTCTCTTAGCAAGGCTTCTCTAGGACTGAGGTTCTTAACCTCAGATCCTCAGATCCACAAATTCCCAAGGGCTCCATGAGTAGATTTCAGAAGGTCCATAAACTTGAATGGGAAAAAAAAAATCTTTATTTTTCACTAACTTTTAACTGAGACTCAGCATCTGCTTCAATATGAATTAAAACACAAACCAGTCAACTGTTATTCTTAGGTGGGGTGCACAGGCTTCCAAGGTCACATGGGGGGCAAATGCACTAAACCAGAGGTGTCTTGACTGGTACCCACAGCAAGTAGTTTTCTTTTACAAAGTACTTTCCCCCACCCTTCTCCCAAATCAAGCTTGCCAGAGCAGTTCATGACATGTCAAAAAAGGTTAAGAATAAGTGCTTTAGGACATGGTGAATTAGCTTGGTGGGTTCTCATTCAATGCTCTACCAAGGCTACCTAATGCAATGTATTCCTATATACCTCCTAACACTTTGGACTATATTTGTAGTTTTCCTTTCTCTATTTCAATTTAGCCTGTGAAGGAGGAGAATGGAGGAAGGGAGCAGAGGGACTTGACCTGTCATCTTATACAATTGGGTGAATAGTACTATTTGTGCTAGTTCCCCAGCACAAGCAAGACAGCATTAATTTTAATTTGGGGAGTGAGTTCAAAATGCCCCAGATGGTAACTGAATATCTCCTTACAAGTCTGAAGGGGACAATCTATACTTTTGGGGGGAAGGTCAATCAGTTGTTTAACTAGCATTTATTAAGAGTTTGCTATATGCCAGGCACTATGTTGAGGACATGAAGAAAAGCAAAGACAGTCCCTGACCTCAGGCATCTCACAGTATAGTGGGGGAGACACAGCTACATATAAAAGAGCGAGATACAGGATACGTTGGAGCTCACCAACAAGGGAAGCCCGACAAAATACTTTGTGCATTGGGCTCTACTCAAGACAGGCACAGAAAAATAAGACAATTTAGCAAATATCCCTTAGCATTATAAATCTAAATTCTTGGTGCTTATATAGGCAGTCACCCAAACACATGATTCAGAAGGGAAAAAAAGAGCAATTGAATCCTACCCCCCAGGAGGAACTGTTATGGACCAGATTTTATAACTTGGTGGTTGAGTAGTCCAGTGGATACAGTATGAGGCCTGGAGTCAGGAAGACCTGACTTCAAATCCTGAATTTTGTGTGACCCTTATTATTTGTGTCCCAGGGCAAGTCACCTAACCACTGTCTCAGTTTCTTCAACTATAAAATGTATAATGCAATGTAAAATATAAAGTATAAATTAATATAAAATGTAATATAATATGTAATGTAATGTAAAATATAATATAAAATGTAATATAATATATAAAATATAATATAATGTATAATATAATATAAAAGTAATATAATGTATAATGTAATATAAAGTACAATACAATGTAAAATGATAACAACACCTACCTCTCGGAGTTGTTGTGAGTGAAGACCAATTGAGATAATAGTTGCAAAGATCTTAGCACAGTGCCTGGCAAACATTAGGCATTTAATACATGCTTGATTCCTTTTATTTTTTCAGAAGGAAAAACTTAAATTCATGGAATCCTAGGAATGAGTATCTAAAAAGTGGAAGGTAATGAAAATAACATGGAGTCTTCTCCTGCAATGGGACTGAACATAGTAGGAAGAAAGGGAAAGGTAAAGAGGAAGCAACACTTGGCCCCCACCTCTATTAACTCTGACTCAGTGATCCAGGATGTGATAGGAAGCTGGTCAACCATGGGCCCAGAAACCAGGCAGACTTCCCAGTATTCACAATCCCAGTCAAAGAGCATCAAAACTGAAGTTTCAACCCAGATTTCTAAACTGTGTAGAATGACAGTGTCCTTTGGGAATTGGAAACTTGTGAATTCTGATCCCAATACTACTTGCTTTGTTTTATGTGTGTGTGTGTGTGTGTGTGTATGTGTATGGGGAGGAGGGTTATGCTTGATCAGTTTCCCCAACTTGATCATTGCATACTGTAATGGCAACCACACTGGCATACCCAGCATGGCTGCTAGCACAGGTTCTTAGATCTGCTTTACTAGGAAAGGTACCTGTTTAAGGGGTCAACAATCTTTTTAAAATTACATTCACTAGTTCAAGGGAAAAGTCAGCACCCTGAACTTCAGAGAAAATACAAGCAGAGAAATAAAAACCAACAGTCAGGGTTCTGACTGCCTGAATCAATTATATACTTTACATACATCCCTGGATCCAGAGAGCCTTTACATCGGAGCAGTTGGGGAGCTCTGAACATACAGCTACTCAGAATCTCAACCAGGGAATCACAAGATCCTTCTCATAAGCAAGCCAGCCCCCAAAACAAAACAGCAACTCAGAGTATACATACACTTCTCAGAGCCAGAGGGCATCACAACCCTCCTGCCTAATCGGAAATTAGCAAAAGGTGTGAAAGCCTCCTGGGATCAAGCCTCCCCTAAACAAGCTTCCCTTAATGGACTCCACATGAGGCCTATTAATGGGTGGGGAAGATCTTATATCCCATTAACATTATACATACCTGGAAAATCCTGGTAAACCTGGGGTCAGTGGTCTAATGGGTACTTTCAGACTGTCTTGAAATGCACTCTAGTTTTGTTTAGTCATTTTTCAATTGTGTCCAACACTTTGTGAAACTGGGTTTTCTTGGAAGAGGTACTGAAGTGGTTTGCCACCTCCTTCGCCAGCTCATTCTACAGATGAGGAAACTGAGGCAAACAGGGCTAAGTGACTTGTTGAGGGTTATACAGCTAGTAAGTGTCTGAGGCCAAATTTGAACTCAGGAAGAGGAGTCTTCCTGACTGTAGGGCCAGCACTCTATATCTACTGCCCCACCTAGCTGCCCAATCTAGCTCTCTGTTGGAGTTATTTCTTTCTGATCACTTTCTCTACTCCCAAATCTACTTATTTTAGCATGAAGCTGTAGCATCCTTAAAAATCAGAATGAATGAAAATGCATTTATTAAGCCCCTCGTATGTAGCAAGCTTGGGGATCCAAATACAAAGAACAATGTCCCTGTACTTAAGGATCTCATTTTCTAATAGGAAAGATGAAACACATAGGGGAGTGATGGCCAAGGAGGAATAATTTGGTTGGGAACATTATAGGGATGGTGAGTAGAGCCATAGGGGAGCAGATTAACCCACACCTTATAGAAACAATAATATAATTTATTTGATTATGGTTCTTGAACTGGAAAGATGGGGAGAAATCTGAGGAGTGAAGGGAAGCATGTCTGGAACCCATGCAGGAACTAATCCAAAAAGGGGAGGCACATTGGAAGCTTCCACAGAGGTCCAGGTCTCTGAGGCCAAGCATGTACTACCTGTAGGGGTGTGTGTGCCAGTAATTATTGAACAACTGAATCTCCAAAAAAGAAAGGTGTGCATGACATGCTGTTAAGTTGGATATGCACTATTAACACAGTCTCCATCACTTTCTTCTATTTCTAGATTCTAGACAATTAACAAAAGAATAAATCAAGTCTTGATTTGTAGCATTCCCCTTCTCCCCCCCCTTCCCCACCCCCAGAAAATTTAACAGCTGGCTCCTGTGTCTACAGGAGCCAACTCCAGCTGATTCTCTCTGTTTTCTCAATGGTATATTTTAATAGTTATATTCCTTCTAGGGTACAAAATCACAATTTACCCACATCTTCATTGCCTGTGATTACCTTGTCCACATTCTCACATAAATGCTCCAAGAGAGCATTTATACCCAACAAATATAAAGGTCCTCTGGGAGATCTTTCTAGGTTTTATTGGATGGATAGCAAGGTAGCACTGGGTCTGTCCATCACTGGTTCTAGAACTGCAAAGGTGGGGAGAAATCTGGGGAGTCATTATCTCCCCTGGTCAACTTCCTATTCTGAGCTTCCTATAGGTTTCTTCAACTGTAAAATGAAGATAACTTCTGAGGTCCCTTTTAGCCCTGGATCTATCAGAGTATGACCCAACATCTCAAGACTGATACATTATTCTCCTTCATACACTGTTAATGGACTTCATGCAATCTAGTCAAATAGGACTTCTTGGTGTTCCTCATACATAATATTCTTTCTCCCTTCTCCATGCCTTTCCATAAATTATTCCCCAAATCCAGAACATGTACCCTTCTTATAGCTGCATCTTAGAAGCTCTTTCTTTCTTCAAAGTCCATCTCAAATGCCATCTCCTTCATGAGGTCTTGACCCAGTCTAGCAGTGGCAGCTGTGTCCTGCAAACAAGAGAACGACTGACCCACCCACTGTCTATGTGAACCTAGAAACGACCTTAGAGGGATGAATATTTTGTGGCAAGCACTTCAAATTTGAGCCCACTCTCCCCTGGGACCAGGGCCAAAAAAAGGGAGAGTATATTTTTATTCTTACTAAGTCCTTTTGTAAGTATTTCTTTGTAAGAACTAATGGATGCTAATTGGTTAACCAATGCTGAGGAGAAATCCACTGACTAAATTGATAGGATACTAATGAATGGTATCAATGTTACTGAACCCCTATTAACTGTCTCTGGGCAATTGATATTAGGGGAACACATTGGAATAGGGGCTAAAGCTTGTAATTTTAGAAGAATCTCACTGCCCCTCAGGGGTACAGCTGGAGCTCTCAAATTATGCAGCTACCCTCCGGGGACCTAACTTGCCAGTGTGAGTATGAGTTAGAATATGGACCCAAGCAGAATCGATCAGGGCTACATTTATGTCCCTGTGTGTGTAAATAAGACAATACACCACAGGGTTATAGATTGAGAGCAAAAAGGGATTTCAGAGGTGCTCTAGTCCAACCCCTTATTTTACACATGGGGAAACGCAAGCCTGGGGAGGCTAAGTGACCTCCTATACAATCTAAGCCACTCAATGGCAAGGGATGCTTCATATCTATCATTGTATTTCTGGCTCCTACCTTAGTGTCCAGCAAATTGTAGGTACTTAATAAATGCATATTCTGCTTGATCTATTGTTCCCTGAAACTATGATTCTTTGGAGACTGTAGTGTTGCAAGATTCATAATAACCTAGCATCATGTGATTAAGGGAAATCGGAAAATGTAGGTTAAAAGATGTTTTTTTGGTGCCGTGAAGTAGACTGGGATCATTAAAAACATTGTGTAAGTCCCCAATTTTCAGACATTGGGTGACTTTAAGGTTATGAAATCTTGAATGAGACTTGAACATCTTAGGAGAGTGGGTTACTCCTCCTTCCCCTCCTCTTCCTATTACTACTACTACTACTACCACTACCACCACCACCACCACCACCACCACCACTACTACTACTACTACTACTACTACTACTACTACTACTACTACTACTACTACTACTACTACTACTACTACTACTGCTATTACTACTACTGCTACTGCTAATAGAAGACACTTCATAACAGAAAGGCAGATGTGGGAAGGTAATGGCTAGTTAAGGAGATGAAGTCTGAGAAGTGGATTTGGATTCCTGAACCACAGCTCAAATATAGGAATGACAGATTTTTGGCTAGAGATGGAATGCATCTAATAAGGCTTGGCAGGAATGTATTTTTCTGGAATATTTTCTAGTTAATCAAGGGAAATTTATACTGAAAAAGAAAAGAGAAGAAGACTGGCTGTGTGTATCCAACAAAGCTAGACTGTATAGAGATCAGCTACAATGTAGGAAGAATAGGAAGGAAACAAGCATTTATTAAGCACCTACTATATACCAGGGACTGTGCTAAATTATTTACAAATATTATCTCATTTGTTCCTCACAACCACCTTGACAGTAGGTCCCATAATTATTCCCATTTTAGAACTGAGAAAACTGAGGTAGATAGAGGTTAAATGTCTTACCCAAGATAATGTAGCAAGTGTCTGAGGTTGGGTCTGAACTTGGGATCTTCCTGACTCCAGTAATCTATCCACTACACCATGAAACTTCCTGGCAATAGAAATGATCAGAAATTCATAGAAGACAAAAGCAAGGAAGGAGTCAACAGTAAATCCCATGGTCTCAAATGTTCGTAATCAAATGCAAAAAGTTTTGGTAACAAGTAAGATGAACTAGAAATTCTAATGGAAGGAAGAAAATTTGACCACATAGGTTAAACTGAGAATTGACAGGAGAGTATGGAGTACAAATGCCTGGAGCATGGCTCTGGAAGGGCACACCACATTCAAAAGCAAAGGGAGAATAACTGTGAGGATAAAAGCACTAGAAATTTAGAAGATATTTTCATGTGTGAAAAATCCTAAAATCAAAGGGGGAAAAACATGATATTTGGGCAAGGATGAGTGAATAAAAAAAGGAATATTGTCATTGGAATATGCAACAAATCAACCTAACAGGAAGAGAAAATAGATGAAGAGTTCAGGAAATAGATAATAAATTTAGCATCGAAGTATAATAAAGTAGTGATGGGAAAATTAAATTATCAAGATGTTTGTTGGAGTTCTGCCAAAAGCAGAGAATTTAATGATTTTGTAGACTTTACATAATGGTACGTTTATCTTTCAAAATGTGAAGAATCCAATGAGGGAAACTTCCATTTTGGACCTGACTCTTCCTAAGGAGGAACTAACTGAAGGCATAGAAATGAAAGGAATTTGGGGGACAAAGTGACTACTCCATCTTATAAATTAATGAATAGAAAGAGTCCAGGAATATTGTAATGTATAATATAATTGGGAGAACAGACTTCAAGTGGTTAAGAGAAAAGATAGGTAAGAGAACTTTGTGAACCAAAATTCTACAGAAGAATCCAGCCTACAAGGGATGAGAAACTCTCAAGAGTAATGTCTTCAAGACACATACAAAAAAAAATTCTTAAAAGGAGAAATAGGGGCTGTTGTCTAAAGAGAGAAATGTCCATGTACAGAGAATTCACAGATCAACTTAACATTTATAAAAAATGTGTATAGATGATGGAATCAAGGAAATAGAAGATGATTACAGAAGATTGGCATGATAAAGTAAGAATACTGTCAGAAGCAATGAAATTAAGAATAAGCAGGGGTTGGATGAGAACCAAAAGGGTTTTTTTTTAATCTATATTGTGAACAAGAAGACAAACAAAGAATGGCTAGGACTACTGCTTGGTGTGTATGGAATGATGGTAGTGGATGATGGAGAAAAGGTAGAGCTATTCAACTCTTGTTTTACTTTCATTTCCTCTGCCAACAAGGATGATCTTTGGACTGGAAACAACAGAACAAAAATGGCCAACAGGGAGTTTATAACCAAGATAAGGAAGAAGATAATAAGCAAGCAACCAGCTGTCCTTGATGCATTCAATTTACCAGACTCACGTTAAGTACATCCCAGGGAACTGAAATGACTAGCAGATGTATTTGCTGAGATATGTTGGTGATCTTTGAAAGACCGTGGAGAATAGGAAAAATAACAAAGGACTAGAGAAGGTCAAATATTGTCCCAATTTTCAAAGGAAGGGAAGACTAGAGTTTGCAAATTAGAAGCCAGAGAGACTGACTTTGATTCTTGGCAAAATTCTAGGACATTATTAGGGGGATAATTGGTGAATGTCTAGAAAAGGAACTGGTGATGACAAAGAGCCAGAATGGCTTCATTTAAGAACAATTTATGCCAGATTAACTTCATTTCCATTTTTGTTAGTGTGATTACACTGGTAGCTCAGGAGCGTGCTTTGTCATTTACACAGATTTTAGCAAAGCTCTTGACAAAATCTCTCATTGTGGAGAGGATAGAGATATTCCAGCTAGCCAACGGAAGAGGTAGGGAGACCTGGGAGATGGTGGGACCCAAAGAACAGTTACTAATTGTCTGATGTCAATTTGGAAAAATACCCCTAGAGATTAACCTATGACCTAAATCCTGTTTTTGATAACAAGCCTTTCCCAATCTGCCTTAATGCTAATGTCTTCCTTCTATTGATTATCTCCAATTTATCATCTATATCTATATATCTTGTTTGTACATAGTTGTTTGCATGTTGTCTCCCCCATTAGATTAAGAACTCATTAAGATCAGAGACTGCTCTTCCTTCCTTCCTTCCTTCCTTCCTTCCTTCCTTCCTTCCTTCCTTCCTTCCTT
>NW_027187340.1:2433092-2452028 GCF_028583685.1 Petaurus breviceps papuanus
CTTCCTTCCTTCCTTCCTTCCTTCCTTCCTTCCTTCCTTCCTTCCTTTCCTTCCCTTTATCCTTCTTCTTTCCTTTGGGTTCCCAGGGCTTAGCATAGAGTCTAGTACATACCGTGTTTCCCCGATAATAAGACACTGTCTTATTAAGTTTTTTTGGACAGAAAAACACTAGAGGGCTTATTTTCAGGGGAGGGCTTATTTTAATGAACATTGACAGCAATTTTAATAAACAGGTAAATGTGAACAAAAAAATGTACCTTTATTCAATAAGCAAATCACTGGGGAAGAACAGGATGACGCACTCACTGCTGCAGCTCTGATTGGATGCAGCTCGGAGCGTGGCATGCGTTTCACCCGGGGGGGGGGGACATGGTGCATACAGAGGGTACCGTAATGTAGCGTGTAGCGCAGGGGATCACCTTCACTACAGTAGCAATCTCAATAGGGCTTATTTTCAGGGGAGGGCTTATTTTAGAGGAATCTTACACAGTAAGGGGAGGGCTTATTTTCGGGATAGGTCTTATTATCGGGGAAACATGGTAGTAGGCATTTAATGCTTGACTGTATTATTTAACATTTTTATTAATGACATGGTTTAAGTATAAATAGTGCATCTATCCAATTTACAGATGACAAAGCTAGGAGAAATAGTCAACGCAATGGATGGTGTCATCAGGATTTAAAAATATCTGGAGAAGATAGTGTTGGGCTGAGCCATATATGATTCAGTTTCTTAGAGATAAATGTGAAATATAAAACTTGGGTTAAAATTTAGCAGCTTCAGGAAGACTAGATGGAAGCAGCATGGCTAGACAAGACTTCAGCTTAGCCACAGAGGGAAGAACTACCGTGTTTTCCCGATAATAAGACCTATCCCGAAAATAAGCCCTCCCCTTACTGTGTAAGATTCCTCTAAAATAAGCCCTCCCCCGAAAATAAGCCCTATTGAGATTGCTACTGTAGTGAAGGTGATCCCCTGCACTACATTACGGTACCCTCTGTATGCACCGTCCCTCCCCCCCGGGTGAAACGCATGCCGCGCTCCAAGCTGCATCCAATCAGAGCTGCAGCAGTGAGCGCGTCATCCTGTTCTTCCCCAGTGATTTGCTTGCTGGAGCCATTGAGAGCAGTGCTGCGGAGGAGAGCTGAGACAGGACAACATAAAAACCCGGTATGTAAGCGGGAGTGAGAGGGCATGATGGAGGATAAAAAGGGCATGATGGAGGAAAAAAGAAGAACTCAGGGGGCATGATGGAGTGAAAAGAAGGACTGATGGTCATAATTTTATTATTCTGTCTGTTTTGACCCCCAGACATGAGTACAAAAAGGAAGAGCTATACTGTTGAGTATAAGAAAGCAATTGTAGAGGAGTCACATGGCAAGAATCTTGCAGTTTTCTGTAAAGAAAAACTTTTGGATCTTCGAATGGTTAGAAAATGGAGAGCAGATTATAATAACTTCAATCAACAGGTGGATGAGGGAAAAGGGAAAAAGCTCAGGTCTGGATCAGGTCAGCAGCCCTTATATCCTGACTTGGAGATCCTCATTGGTGAATGGATTGCTGACAGGAGAGCAAAGGCCTTGGTTGTGCTCAGGGCTGATATTCAAGCATTTGCCCTTTCAATGGCACCAGAGTTTGAAATGGTCTCAGAAGGATTCAAAACATCACAACACTGGTTGGATGGTTTCCTTCAACGGTATGAACTGCCCCTAAGAAGATCAACAACCCTGTTTAAGCTGGAAGATGCTGAAGTTATTAAACGTGCACTTGCATTCAAGTCCTTAATTGATAGGATCGACATTTCCAAGTACCAAACCTGCAATATGATTGCTATGGATGAAACTGCAGTGTTTATGGGACAAGAATCTCAAACAACAATTCATCACAGGGGTGCAACGTCAATCTACATTCCCACCACTGGCTATGAAAGTGCATGGGTCACCTGTGTTTTGGCAATTCGTTTGGATGGAAAGAAAGCCATACCTCTAATCATCAGTAAGGGCAAGAAAGATAAGATTGAATGTGTATCTGGCATTTACATTCTTGAAACCGAAAAAGCCTGGTGTACACAAGCCGTTATAAGAAAGTGGGTTGATTTAATGCTGCCACTTGTTATGCGAGGTAACCAAAGAGGTCTGATAGTCTGGGATTCAGCCAGCACTCACCGCGCTAAAGAAATGAAGAACTTCCTTGCAGAGAGAAGAATAGATCAAGTAATGATTCCTGCAGGAATGACTGCCTATCTCCAGACCCTTGATATTGCAATACACAAGCCATTCAAGGACCATTTGTGCATGGAAGTCAATGACTACATTGAAAATAGAATGGAAAGAAATCAGCGTGGAAACTTTGTGAAGCCCTGTCTGCAAGAAGTCGTGACTTGGGTGAAGAAGTCATGGGATAAAATTACTGACAGCTGTGTCGCCAAGGCACTACGAGCAGGTTACCTGGACAAGACATATTCATTTAAAGAGAGCTATATTGCTGGACATGACAGATTGGGTCCACTTCTTCTGAAGGAAATGGAGGCACAAGACATCCAGGACAGAATTCAGGGTATGGACACTTATGACGATGTTGTTGAAGAAGATGACATGATCATTATTGAATAAAGGTACATTTTTTTGTTCACATTTACCTGTTTATTAAAATTGCTGTCAATGTTCATTAAAATAAGCCCTCCCCTGAAAATAAGCCCTCTGGTGTTTTTCTGTCCAAAAAAATAAAAAGACAGCGTCTTATTATCGGGGAAACACGGTAGCAGCAATAAGTGAAAGTTACAATAGAGAAGATTTAGGCTTGATGCACAAAGCCAGATACTTTTTGTGCTTCACCAATAATAAACATTATAGGACCTTGTATTCTCTGCACCTTTCACATCACTGGGTAATTGTAAAGATGTGATTTCCTGTAGAAAAACACACAATGAGGAAGTAGGCATATGGATCAGCAGTTATGAAAGTTTTCTCAATTGCCTTTTGAGTTAGAATATAATTCATGATTCCACCCCCCCCCATTCTCTTGGATAAATTATCCAATGATCAATAAATTATCCAAATAGCTAATTCTTTCAAGATTGTATTATCTCCTGCTCATATTTCTGCATTGGGTACTTGTCATAGCCTAACACTGTTCTGAATTTCATCT
Source organism: Petaurus breviceps papuanus (assembly GCF_028583685.1). NCBI lineage: Eukaryota > Metazoa > Chordata > Mammalia > Diprotodontia > Petauridae > Petaurus > Petaurus breviceps. The sequence goes on from NW_027187340.1 coordinate 2,436,241, forward strand.
CTGGCGTCATGAACACTTATATATAGTGTATTATTATATTTTGGATTGAGAAGTTGGTATTCAAACATGGCTAGTTCCATGGTTGGTGATAATGAAAATTGATGGTGTGGAAATATTGATAAATCTGTTCCATTTTCTGCTTACTTGTTATTCTTCTATAAGTTTCAGTTAAGAATGTTCTTAGAATCATATGGTTTAGTTGGGCTTCATGCCAAGCTTCCTGTTTCCTTATTTTTCACCCAGACTGTTTTTTGAGACAAGATCACTCATAATCTTCTGCCATCTTCCTTTGCAGTGCTTCATAAATAAGTTTGTATATTCTATATGGATGTTTTCCTTGCCTTCAATGTTTTCCCCTTATAAAGGAGATTAGGTATTTGCTGCCTACGTCACCTCCTGGGCTCCTTTTGGCTTTCTCATTGTGGTGATGGTTTTATATCAGATTAATGTTTCCAGGAAATGGTGATAGTCAAGGTCAATATCATTGCCTGTTTCTCTTTCCCAGCTTTCTCTTTCCAAAACTGACAGCTTGTTTGAATATGTCAAGATGAAGACAGTATAATTGTACTAGTGGAATCTCATCTTTAGGGGAGGTGTAGTGGAAAACTTGCTAGACCTGTGGTCAGGAGAGACCAGGTTTAGATCTTGCCTCTGAAACTTATTAACTGTGTGATCATTTAAATCTTCCTGAAATTCAGTGTCTTCTTCATCTGCAAAATGGGGTAACACAAGTAGTAGTGACCTCACTTCTACCTCTTTGTTCTCTGATTTTCTTTAGGTAAAATCCAACCTTTTGCCTCAGTTTCCTCATCTGCAAAATGAGCTGGAGAAGGAAATAGCAAATCACTCAAGTCTCTTTGCCAAGAAAACCCCAAATGGGGTCATGAAGAGTCAGACAGGACTGAAAAACCTGGACACCTGATTGATAATTAATAATAACGATAAAGGTTAACATTTGCATCGCACTCACTATGGTGAGACACAGGGCTAAGCACTTTACAATCATCTCATTGGATCTTCACAACAACCTTGGCCATTTTACAGATGAGGAAAAAGGCAAACAGGTTTAAATGATTTGTCCAGGGTTACACGGCTGGTAAGTGTCTGAGGCATGATTTGAATTCAGGTCTTCCTGCTGGTGCTCTAACCACTGTGCCACTTAGCTGGTGATAGCGCTTATATCTCAACTTAAAATTCTCTCCCCCACCCTTTCTTCTGAGCTTCTCAGTCTAGTAGTTAATAATATGTAAAACAAAGCCTTAACGGCACCAAGGGGTCCAAACACTTAGAGGAATCCTATGCAATGTGAATAATAACCATATACTCAGACTCAGATATGGGAAGATGAGTAAAGGCAATTCCTAATGGACAACCTTATTCCTTATACTGACCCTTATACAGACTAGGATCTGTAGCTATTGCCCTCAACTCCACCCCCATTCTAGCACCTTTCTGCAGGTGCTGGGACCATCCAAGACTCTCATATTTTCTCCACCACCACAGGGGTGCTCCACCCCCTGGAAATTCTTTTTTTAAAGCAATTGGGGTTAAGTAACTTGCTCAAGGTTACACGGCCAGGTGTTTCTGGGTGGGTGGTAAGTGTCTGAGCCCAAATTCGATCCCCAGGTCATCCTGACACTGGGGCTGGTGCTCTTACTCGCTGTGCTACCTGGCCGCCCCACCCCTGGCAATTCTCAATGCTTCTAAGGATTGTCACACCTTCTTTCTCTGCCAGAAACATCCATTCAGGCTTTCCAGTTCCTGCCACAGAAGGAAGTTTCCAAGGCCTCTTGTGCTAGGTCCTCCCCAGCTCCCCCTTCCTCCTCCCTCTCCTGATGATAAAGGACTGTGCAGGATCAGGGATAGGGAACAACGTATTCTTGGTGTCCAAATTGGAGCAAAGAATGAATGTTCCTATAGAAACAATGTTATAAGTGGTGTTTAGGTGCCATAATGTGATTAGTATTACAGACATTCTCCATTGTGCATTGTGCCTTCCAAAACAGGAAATGAAATGAAACAACATTATTTAAGGGGGTTTATTCTGAAGGAACACAGTTATAAATGGGCGAGAAGTCAAATGCTATTACAGCAGCATTTCTAAATGTTATTGGTTACAATGTATTAATAATGTTAGCAGGGGCATTTTTATATATTGATAGTCAAAGAGTAGAAAAACGGTTCACAGTGGAACTGAGTTCAAATGCTACTTTAGTTCTTTACTAATAGTAAAGACCTTAAGTAAGTCACTAAATATTTCTGGAGTACTAAAAGATAAAACGACTAGACTAGAGTAGTGATTATCAAAATGTGAGCTGGGACCTCTAAGGATCCTTAAGATCCTTTCAGGGGATCCATGAGGTCAAAGCTATTTTCATAATAATACCAAGGTGTTTTATTTTCTAATATGATAAATATCAATAGGTACAACCCATAAATAAAAGCTCTTTAGAAGGTCCTCAATAATTTTAAAGAATGAAATGGGGTCCAAACTGCTTGAGAGCTGCTGGACAAAAGCAACTCTAAATTCTATAATCCCAAGTGTGAACCTGATTACTGTTTATAATATTGTGTCTTTACACATGCTCTGAATCTTAATTAATTTACAAATTAACTTGTAGAAGACAATACTTAATCAAACTTTCAGTCTGGTTCTAATGCTATTCAATCCACTACTATATGTGGTCACGAGACTTTTAGACTTGTTACTGACAGATTTCAGTATTTTGGGTTTAAGTAACTTGCTCAACTAAGTATCTGAGCCCGGATTCGATCCCCAGGTCATCCCTGTTTTAAAATGAAGTATCTATGATAATATCTGAGACCAAAGGACAGGACCAATTTTTCATCAATAAGATTCTTACCCAGTTAATCTAAGAGAAAAGACCTGTATTTGGTGGTTAAATGAAGGTGATGGAAGGTAGCGTTTCCCTTGCAGCAGGTTAATGAAGGAGGGGTAGAGTCTCACAGTGGATGGAGAGTAAGCCTGGGAGTTAGGAAGGCTTGAATTCAAGTCCCTCATATGACTCTGGGGGCAAGTCACTTGATTTCTGATTGCCCCAGGCACCTCTGTAAGGCTGAAGTTTGCAGAACAGTAGTATATCTGCATTAATAGAGGGAATTTGCTTTACCAGAAAAATCACAAGTCTGGTCCCCAAAGAAAAAAAAAGTTAAAGAACAAATGTTGTACATAGTGACCAATTTCATGGAGCATTCATGGGGATAGGCCTGGGTCTTGTTCCCTTCTATTGACATGTGTACAGGATGGAGCACAGTCCATGGTTATGGATCCTATGTTCTGGTCACTTCCAGGGACATATGCTCAGGTTTGAAAGACTTAGAGCTTTGGGATGGCCCTTGTCCTCCTCACCTCTCACAGAAAGGGGTGAGAGAAGCCTGCTCAACCAGGAAGCACAGCCTACTCAGGAGGCTTTGAAAGAAGACTCAGAGAAAACGTCCAAGTCACATGAAAGAAAGGGGCAAAGCTTCGCCAGTTCTTCTGACTGCAAGGCCAATGCCTTGCTGCCTGCTGCCTGTCTAACATACAGACATATAGACCTGTTACAGCAGAACTCAGTCTTGGCAATTATTTGTTATTTTTGCAGGGCTGGAAGAGGGGTGTATTTTGGGAGAGGAAAAATTTCAGGGATGTATATTGTGTGTGTGTGTGTGTGTGTGTGTGTGTGTGTGTGTGTATGAGACAGAGAGAGGGTGAGAAGTCATGTTTGAGTATATCTATAATATATACACATATGTATATATATCCATGTATATACAATACATATATGTATATATGCATATACAAATATACACACATACATGTGTGTGTATATATATGTATATGTATACATGCACCTATCACCTTTGGATATTGTGTGACTCCCATTTCATTATGACAAAGAATTGAAGCCCAGAGAGGTTATGACTTGCCCAGTTAAACAGTAAAGGCAAGTGTTGAGGGCAGGCTCTTCTGGCTTCAAGTCCAATAACTCTTAGTTATGCTCAAGCCAACTAAAAACATCAGGGAACTACTTTTAAATGCTCTTGAACTAGGTTACTTCAAGGGGAAAAATTCATAAGGACTTCTAACATTGGTAATTGATAACCTAGAATGTTAATAATTAAGATGATGAAGAAATGCCTTGGATTTAGACTGTGCCTTTAAACCAACAGAATGCCATAAACATCCTATTTTTATCCTCCCCCAATTCTTATAGATCATTTTGTTACTTGGTCTTTTCAGTCATGTCTGATTCATTGTGACCTCATTTGGGGTTTTCTTGGAAGAGATACTGGAGTGGTTTGCTATTTCCTTCTCCAGCTTATTTTAAAGATGAGGCCTTGAGGCAAATGGGGGGGGGGGGTTAAGTGACTTGTCCAGAGTCACACAGCTCTTAAGTGCCCAAGGCAGGATCTGAACTCGGGAAGATGAGTCTTCTGGACTCCAGGCCTGATGCTCTATTCACTGTGCCACTTAGTTGCCCTCTTATGGATCATGGGATCATATAATTAGGAGTAGCCCAGAAGGCATCTAATGTAACTCCTTTATTTTACAGATGACAAAACCGAAGCCCATAGAATTTCAATAATTCATTCATGGTCACATAGTCACTAAGAGGTGGTGTCTTTTTGTTTGTTTGTTTTTTTCCTTATGTTAATACTGCTTTAGTTTTCAAGTCTCTTTCACATACATTATCTTATTGATCCTCATAACCACCTTGAAAAGAAGGTAGCCCTGTACATCTACCTATTTAACTATCTATCACCATATTATGGTCCTGAAGAAACTGAGACCCAGAAAAATTAAATGTCTCTATGCAAGGCCACATATCTAGTAACTAGAAGAGTTAGACTAAACTCCAAATTTTTTGACTCCTGATTCAGAGTCTTGCCACTACACTACGCAGAAGCTTCTTTTCCTCTTTTTTTGCTTTTTGGATGGGGGAGGGGAAGGCATTGGCATTAAGTGACTTGCCCAAGGTCACACAGCTAGTAAGTGTTAAGTCTCTGAGGCCAAATTTGAACTCAGGTCCTCCTGACTCCAGGGCTGGTGTTCTATTCAATGTGCCACCTAGCTGCCCCTAACAGATGCTTATTTTCAAAAGATGGAAACTTTGGCATGCAGATGACAGGTCCGTCACTTGATGTTGCATAGCCAGCAACACAACCACATCCTTTGTGGTCCAACCTTTTTAAGAGTCTATATTACTTTTGAGGCTGCTGGGGAACTTGGACATCCCACCAAAGAGTAGTGAAGTGATGATGCTAGACTGAGCTAGCAGTGTGTCTGTGTGTGGAGGGAAAGGGGGGAGTCCAGCTTCAGATCAAAATCCAACCAGAAATCTAGTATTAAGCCATTCTCAGAAACACAGCTCCTTTTGGTACCTGTTTAGGACCTGGGGAGAGGGAGGGATTTGGGGGTCTCAAGCTTGAACTGGACTTTAGGAGTGAAAACCCAGGAATTTCTCCAGACCTCACCACTGAAGCTAATGGAAAGAACGATGAATTTGGAGCAAGAAAACCTAGGTTTGCATCTTGGCTCTGCTGCTTATCAGGGGTGGGGAACCTGTGGTCTCAAGGATACATGTGGACCCTCTAGGTCCTCAAGTATGGCTAGAGGGCCACAATGTGGCCTCAAGGCTGCAGGTTTCCCACCCCTGATCTACGTAATCTTAGATAAGTTGCTTCCTCTCTGTGAGGGAAAATTTTCTCATCTATAAAGTGAGAGGAATGAACTAGAATACACCTGTGATACCTTACTACCTGTATGATCTTGAGCAAGTTACTTGACCTTCCTGGGCCTCAGTTTCCCAATCTGTAAAATGAGACAGTTGGACTATATGGCCTCCGGAATCTCTTACAACTCTAGAGCTTATGACCCGGTGGTACTCTGATTCCCAAGGTCTTTTCCAACTCTACATCCTATGATCTCCTTGAAACCTTCATTAAGAAGAAAATGGCATGGGTATGAATAGAGATGGAATGCATGAAATCATTCAGTACTGGTGAACTTTAGGTGTTCTCTCAAGGACACATCACCCTGAGATACTGTGCTGGTTACAAGCTATGTCAGGCCTGGCAGAGGAGGAGTCTCACTTGGGAACTTGTGTCTTCATGGAGATTTAGTCAGCTTCCTCTCATCAGACATGTCAGTTAGCGTGTCTAATCCATGACATATTTCACAGCATGAGTCCCTTAGCTTATTATTACCCTGGCAGTTTGGCATAATGTCCAAACTTATCTTCCAGGGACTTTTATCCAGACAATTTAGGCTCATTCAACAGGCCCAGCTGTTAGGGAGTATTACCCTGACACACTGTTCTTTCTAAATCAAATGTCTCCCTCATATACTTCTTAATCTTTCAAATACTCACATTAACAATGGCGTAATGCATTATTATGTCACCTATCAAGGGCTTACAGGATTTTCTTATTCTGACTTCCGCTCCCTGAACAAAATCATTTTGTCATCTGTGTCAAATGAGCTACAAAGCTGAGTTGTTCTTCCAGTCTGGAGAATGATGGACGGACCTACCCTGAGAAAAGAAGTTTGGCTGACTGATTCTATTTTATGCTCATATAAGCCAATCTGGTTGTACAGCTGCTTTTGATTAGAAAATGTATTGCTCGCCTTACACATACACAAATAATGCATTTTGGCAAGGACCCCACTAAACTAAAAGGGGCTGAGGGGTGGCAGCTGCTCTCACCTCTTTCCAAAATTGGCAAGGAGAATGAAGGCAACAGCCATCAACAAGACTTTAGAGTTAAATTCCTATCATCTATGAATCACTTTTCCCTCTTCATGTAATTCAGAATAATTTAGGACTAAAGCTCTGAAAGGAGCCTTGTTTGCAGAATTGGGAATTCCAGAGGGGAACTCAGTTATGCAGTCTTAATTCCTCCCAAATCTCCCCCAAATTGGGTACTTAATTTTTTCCTCTGAATGCTTTATATTAAGCAAGATTTTTGGTCCTCAATGAAGCATTTCCTCTAATGGGTAATTAACATTTCCTGAAACAAATTTTTATTAATTTTTTTTAATGATAAAGAAATTGGAACAGAAAGTTCTAATTTTTCCTTTTCTATGAAACAGAAATCTTTTATTTTGGCTTTTATTTGATTTTTACATATTAAAATGAAACTGAAATTCCATGGAATTTAAATATAGGGTTTTTTTTTTTTTAGTTTTTCTGTTCTAGAAGACAAAATATCTATGTCTATAGACTGTACTTTGAAAAATGGAGAAAGAAGACAGGAAATGATTAGTCCTAATGAAGGGGAAACAAGAGAACACACATAGTGCTTAGTGCCTATTGATGAGACAAATAATTTAAAACAAAATAGAAAATAATTATTATAGCATGCATATCTCAGATGAATTAATGGGGTCAATTTTTATCCAAGTCTGTAAGAAATGAAGATCTATGAATACACAAGCTTATCTATGTTTTTTATATGGACCTCTTAATTGCTTTATTATGTACATTTTTAAACCCTATTGATTCATTATAGTATTGTATAGTTGGTTCATTGAAGAATTCTTATTGAAAGGGGCTGTGTGACTTTAAGCTACCTAGCACAGTACCTTGCATGTAATAGGTGCTTTGTAAATGCTTATTGATTGGCTGACTAGTTTTTTTTTAAATTTTTTTAAAAGCAATTGGGGTTAAGTAACTTGCTCAAGGTTACACGGCCAGGTGTTTCTGGGTGGGTGCTAAGTGTCTGAGCCCAGATTCGATCCCCAGGTCATCCCGACACTGGAGCCGGTGCTCTTACTTGCTGTGCTACCTGGCCACCCCTAGTTTTTTTTTTTTAATTACCATCCTGTCACTGACCTTTTATAAGTGAAAGGATGAGAAGAAACACATTGCTCTGGAAAGGACGTTAGACTGGGAATCAGGAGACCCAAGTTGTAGATCAGGCTCTTCACTAACTAGGTGCATGGTCTTGGTCAAGTAACTTTATTCATCTGTGCCTCACTTTCCTTCTCTATGGAAAGGTGGGATTAAATGACCTCCAATGTCCCCTCTATCACTGAAACTCTATGATTTTGATTCTTATTTCTCATCCAGTTCTTCCAGTTCCCAGAACACACTGAAGGGGAAAAATGGTATTGGATCTCAATTAAAGAATTCTGGCTCCAAGATCCTATAAATACCATGAAATTTAAGCTCTGACTTTGAAATCCACCTAATTTTTAAATTTGCCTCACACAGAGTAAATATATCTCCCTCCCCTCCAATAGGGCTATCTGTAAAAGATAATGAAAGTTTAGGAAAATAATATTAGATTTGAAAATCAATACTATGAATTTGTCCTAAACCTTGGACTTCACTCAGATGATGATTCTAATCAATGACATTGGTCACAATACTTGAAATTCATAGTGTGTATAGGAACATAGGTCTAGAAAGTCTAAAACTAGAAGGTAGCTCTCAGGTCCACTTCCCCCTCCCCCTTTTACAGATGAAGAAACTGAGATCCTTAGAAGTTAAATGACCTCCCTAAGATCATACAGGTGGTAAGCATTAGAGGCAGGCTTGAACCTATGTTCTCTGATTCTAAAGCTAGTACCTTTTCTACTCTCCCACAATGCTTTATTGTTGTGTTCCTTTAAAAAATGCTTTAAAAAAATTCTTCAAAGATTTATAAAAGATAATTGATTTCCTTAGTATTGGTATTCTCTCTATGCATTCAAATGTAGACAGCAACCCCTCCACACAAATTTGGCAAAATTTTTTGTTAGATGCTATTGATAGTTAAAAAGTTCAGCACCTGGTGGCCCATCCTCTGTTGATAAGTGTCCACATGTAGGCTGGTTGTCAGGCAGCATTAGATTGTAAGTACCTTGAGGGCAGGCACTGTCTTTTGCCTCTTTTTGTATCACTGGTGCCCAGTATAATGCCTAGCACGTAGCAGGTGCTTCATGAATGTTTACTGACCGAATGGCTTTTGTATGATGATAGGCATACACTCAGCAAGTCACAGAGCAAGACTTGAAGTGTTTCTAGCTTGAGAGCTGTTGCCAACACTTGGTGCTCTGTTCTGTGTTTGTAGCCTCCAGGAATGCAAGCTTGTGTCCATGCCACAATGAGAACTTTGGTGAAATTTTCTAAGCACTGTTGACTTAAAAGCCAACTAATTCAAATTCTCCTGGACCCAAAGAATTGCTGCTAATGAATTTTATTCATTTCTCGAAAGTGAGCTCAGTTTTCCTGCCTTTCATTCAATCAATAAAGAGTTATTAAGTATATACTATGTGCTAGGCATTATGCTGAGGGCAGTATCTGTCTGTATCGGTTTTCCGGGTTGATAAATGCTAAGGGCTTCTGTCTTCTTTTCTTCTTTCCATGCAAACCTGGATCAATGAAACTGTAAGTCACTCATTACACCTGCTTAGTAAGTTGGATGACTGACTGATCCTGTATACCCCGATCCCAAGACTTTGCCTATTAAAGACTCTATCACCCTATTGAAGAAATCAATGTCTTTTATATCTTACTGTAGTGAGATTGTATTTCCAGTGTTTAAATAACCATCCTCTAATCCTACACTATTGTAGTTAACAAGCTAATTATTTATAATCTTGGCAAATAAATAGTCAAGGCTCCTGTTTTTGTTGAAGTCTACTTTTTTTTTTAATGTTTCTGGCTAGTTTTAAAATGCTGTTGGTGCCCAGCTATTCTTCATCACCACTTTCCCCACATTCATCTGTTCCTTCTCCTGGGTTTTCAGGACCAAGGATCCAGGCTCCAAGGAATGAGACACCCTCAAAGAACAACATTCACCAATCCCTGGTGAATCAGTTTCCTTCCTTTTTTTTCTGACATGTATCATTCCAGGAAATTGCTGCATTTCTTTTTCCCTTATGCTGGCCCTAACTGTCCAGTAACTATTAGCTTCTGAGGTTCATGCAAAAATGTTTGGCAGATTACAGAATTAGAGCTGGGGGACACATACTTCAGCAACTGGTTGAAAAGTGAAATCTTCAACCAGCTGTTTGTTTGACTTAGGAGGTTTGCCAAACAACTGACTGGGTTTCTTTTGTCCCTTGTATGGCACCAGCTGTTTGAGTGAACTCACTGAATTGTCTGGTTCTTTTGGCATTATTAGAGGCAGCCAACAGGATGAGCCCATTACCCAGACTTAGTAGCATAAATCCTAAAGGACGTCACTGACCTAGCAGGTGGTAGGATCCTCATTTTTCATTTCCCTATTGACCTACCCACCATTTCCTCTAACAGACGTGTCCAAGCCTATGATTCCCCTCCACCAAAAAAAATCATGTCCAGTACACAAAAAGACCAGAGACAGAACTGCTATTCTGAACAGTCACAACAATGACAACTCACAATTCTATAGTGTTCACATTTCACAAAGTATTTTCCTCAAAATTCTTCCAGTTGGGTAATGCAAATAGTACTCCCATTTTACAGATGGCCTCACTCGAGGTTCAGAGAGGTCAAGGCAATTGCACAACAGTCACGAAATTATTAAGGATCAGATCCTGGGTCCTATGCCAATTCTACTCTACCCCACAGCCTCTTTGCAAAGAATATAAAGGCCCATGGACCTAAGGTCAAATACTATTTCTGATTAACTAATGAGTGTGTATTAAACAGGCACATGGTATCAGGCTGGGTGTTGGAGGTACAATGAGCAAACAACCAAAATAAATAACTAAGTAAATGAATGAATAGATGGATGGATGGATGAATGAATAAATCCCTACTCAAAAGAAGCTTATGGTTGCCCTTTGAAATTCTTTCATTCCTTGGAACCTGGATCCTTGGTCCTGAAAATCCATGGTGGAAGGACGAGATAAATGTGGGGAAAGTGATGATGAAGAGAAGCTGGACACCAACAGAATTTAACAAGTGTACACACACATACACACACACGTACCTCTATACATATACACACATGCATATGCATACACATGAACACATATAGAACAAACATAAAGGAGGTAAATACAAATAAATACAAAGTAGAAAGAAGTGAATTACAAGGTATTTTGGGAGGGAAGGCACCAGTAGTTATGGGGGCCAGGAAAGGCTTCATGTAGAAGGTGATATTTAAGTTGCTTCTGTGAGGAATGGAAGGACTCTGTGAGGCAGAGATAAGCAGGAAATGCCTGGACAGCCATGGGAGAGGCCAATACAATAACAAGAAGATGAGAGATAGAGTAATACATGTGAAGAACAGAGAGAAGACCAATTTGGATAGATCAGAGTGCAAGAGGAGGGATGAGGTCTAATGAGGCTGGAAAGAGGGGTTAAGGCAAGGTTGGGATGGGCTTTAAAAGTGAAGCAGAAACCAATTATATTTAATTATAATTAAATAGTTATATTTAATTGTTTCTATTTAATTAGCACACAGGGAGCTGCCAAAGTTTATCAGGTATGGGAGTGACACAGTCATATCTCTACTTAAGGAAAAACACTTTGGTGGGTGTGTGGTGGATGGACTGGTAAGGGAAGAAATTTGAGGGAGGGACACCAAATTAGAGGCTGTTGCAATAATCTAGGTGATAGGTGATATGGCCCTGAACTAAGGCAATGGCTAAGTTAGTGGAGAGAAAGGTTTGGGTACAATGGAGATGTTGGAGAGGTTGAAATGGTGAGATTTAGCAACTAATTAAATATGTGAGATGAGGGAGAGTAAGGACTCTAGGCTAACATTGAGGTTACAAACCTGGGAGAATGGAAGACTAGTGGTGCTTTTGACAGATAGAGGGACACATCAAAGGGAGAGATAATTGGCAAAGAAGGTATTGAATTCTGCTTTGGAGATGCTGAGTTTGAGATGTCTCTAGAACATCTGGTTTGAAATGTCCACTAAGCAATTGATGAAGCAGGTTTGAAACTCAGGGGAGAGACCTGGTCTGAACACCAGACACTGGATAAAGTTTGAGTCATGTGCATTGAGATGACAATTAAATGAGATGAGGAGGTCATAGAGGAGAGAGTGAGAGAGAGAGACACAGAGAGAGAGAGAGAGAGAGAGAGAGAGAGAGAGAGAGAGAGAGAGAGGAGAGAGCAAGAAGAGAAGGGGCCTAGTATAGAGCCTTGGGGAAGATTCACACTTAGTTAATAAAAACAAATCAATTAATCAAACAATTTATTAAGTCTTCTGAATACCAGACATTTTACTAGATGCTGAAGATATAACAACAACAAAATAAAACAGCCTGACCCCTCTGGAATACTTATAACTGACATGAGTGCAAATACCAGATGTTATTTTTGAATCTCTACAATAAACTCAGCCTTTCTGAACATTTTGACTATGGTTATTTAAAGACGTAAGAAACTTCTCCTTTCTGTATTATTAACCTTATTGCTACTGAAATAAACTACTGATAAAAAATCAGGTCTGTTTAGAACGGGTGCCTCGTGCGCCCTGCCCATGCCCTGGGGCGAACATCACTGTTGCTTCTTCCTCTGCACATGTGGGGTGAACATTATCATTGGCTGCTCCTCCCCCCCCCCCATATTAAGGCTCACTTCAGGTATGTCTGCACATCTGGGCACATCTTGCTCAATCTCTATGCCTTCCTATGATGATGATGATGATGGTTATGGATATTTGTATAGAAAATGTATGTCACAATAATGACTATTTATATAGAAAATATATGTCACTAATATAGAAATGCTTTTCATGATTGCACACATGTAACCTATATCAAATTGCTTCCTGTCTCAAGGAAGTGGGAAAGGATGGAGGGAGGGAGAGAATTTGGAACTCAAAATTTTTAAAAATGAATGTTATATATTGTTTTTACATGTAATTGGGAAAACATTATTGGGGAAAAGGAAAACGTATGTTAACTATGTCATCTCATTTGATACAGGATCTTACAAGAAAACAGAAAAATCACTTGCTCTTTTGGCTTTAACTTATATGGGAAGGGGGAATAAGCATTTAAATAGCACCTACAACATGCCAAGCTCTATGCTAAGTGCTTTACAAATACCATCTCATTTGATCATCACTATAACTCTAGAAGATAAGTGCTATTATTATTATTCCCATTTTACAGTTTAGGAAACTGAGGCAAACAGAGATTAGGAGATTTTCCCATTGGCACACAGCTGTTCTCTGAGGCTGGATTTGATCTTTCTGACTCTAGGCCCAGTGCTTTATCCAGGCAGCCACCTAGCTACCTCAACTTACATGAATAATTATGTCAATAATAGTAGCCATCCTTTATATGGCACTTACGAGCCAGGCACTGTGCTAAGTGCTTTATAATCATTATCTTATTTGTTCCTCTTGGGAGGCAGGTGCTATTATCATGCCCATTTTACAAAGAGATCGAGGCAAACAGAGTTTAAGTGACTTGCCCAGGTTCACACAGCTAGGAAGTATCTAAGGACAGAGCTGAATTCAGGTTTTTCTGACTCCAGGTCTAGCACTCTTGTCCACTGCTCCACTTAGCTGCCTCCATGTGTATGAATAATAATGTCAATAAAATAGATGCATGTGCACATCACTATGACCAACCATCTGAAATAGCTTTTCTAGCACTCTGACCAACCATGCTACACTTCAGAACACACACTCACTCATACAGCCTCTACACACTTGTGGATGACTTTTCCCTCTTAGATATTATTATGGAGTGGTAGATTCATTCATTCATTTAACATTTATTAAGAGACTACTATATACAGGATGTTACAGATGAATAAGAAGAAAAGCTTGTCTTGTCTAGGGTTAAATGGCTAGTAGTTGTCAGAGTCATGATTTGAACCCAGTCTCTACTGACTTCACATACCAAACTCTCATCATTATACCACAATGCCTCCCTTTGATAGTTCTGGAAATTCAGAGATTATGTTGATCTGGTAGGGGAAAAGGAAAGTCCTCATGCAGAAAGTGGCACTTGGGCTAAGCCTTAAAACATGGGTAGGATTTTGAAAGGTGGAGATATGAAAGGACATTCAGGCAGAAGGGATGGTGAGAAAAAAGGCAGAAGAAGCACAAGGGGTGTTCAGTGATGGAGGATTAACCAGTTTGACTGGAACATGGGGCAATTAAAAGTAGTGAAAAAGAAGATTGGAGCCCTAGTGAGCTAGGGCTCAGATAACAGAAAACCTTGAATAATTTAATTAAATGTGATGAATATAACTGAATAAGAAGAAAATTAATCATGAGAATAAATTGAGGTAATGTCCAAAAGATAATTTATTAAAGAAGCAAAAAAGAAATAAAAAATGAGCTTTATTCAGTATTTTATTAAAATATCTTATTTGCATAACCTCATAGCAGCTTGTCCTTACTAGTACATCATCTATAAAATAAAGTTATTAAACTAAAAAAGTTTTATTTCTTTCCCTCTTTTTATCCAAATTCCTTTTTAAAATGATGAATGTTAGTCTATTGCATTTGACTTCAGTGACCCTCCTAAAGGGCTTACTTGCAACCCAGATGCACATTTCAAAGTACCAAAATGGCACCAAAGAATCTTATCGAAATTCCTTAACCCTCAGTCTTGAGGTAGTGGAAAGGGTGAAAATGAACTTGACCATGTCATGCTGCTGGTTTGTTCAGTCTCCATGCATACCAATGATGATTGCTGCTATTTATAAACAAAATGCATATCACAATAATTACTGATGTGTATATAGAAAACGCATGTCACCTCTATTATCTCATTTGATACATCATCTTACAAGAAGATAGAAAAACCAACCACACTTTTTGGCTTCAACTTAAATGGGAAGGGGGATAGGGAATGGAAGGAAATATGCATTTATAGAGTGCCTTTATATAGAAGTCCCCTACTGCCAATACCTGTGATAGAAGTAGCCAGGAATATTATCAACATTATCGAATCCACTGGCTGCCATCCACATTTGATGAACTTATGGCCAACATGTGGTTAACTGCTACCCTAGAGGAAACAGGAAATTCTGAGCCATTGGGGACATGTCATAAATAGCATAGGTGATATCACCACATGCTGATAGGAGACCATCAAAACTTCCGGCTGCCTAAGTTCCAGGTGAGTGGATATTCTTTTTCTGCCTTCCTTCCCCTCTTTCTTCCCTTTATGCTTTCTTTCACTTCACTAAAAGTAGCTATTAGGGTGAGATGTTTGCCACAAATCTGACCATATAAATCTTACAGGATATCTATCATTGGCTAGGCTAGAGCATGGCTCCCAATTGCCTCATCTCTTTGCTTTTTACCCTTAGAGACATTCACAAGATAGGACACTCCCATTCTTGTCATTCCTCCGAAGACATACAGTTGTCAGAAAAAAAATGCTGCTCTGAGTAATCATCACCTCTCTTGTAGCCTAAGATTTTTTTTTTTTTTGGTATTTGGGTATATACATATGGAGCTATCCATGTATCTATCTATCTATGCAAAAAAAAAAATGGAAGTCAAGTGGAGGATAGAATGAGCTGCACATCTATAACTGATTTTTTAATTAAAGTAGGTATCAAGACCAGTCTGGGGAATATAATGTTAGACCTTCTACAATAACAATCTCTATGTCTCCAAACATTCTGCTTTTTATACAATCCACTTGCACACACACACACACACACACACACACCTTTCAGATTTTATTTAGTACCATAATTTCTTTTAGATGAAAAACAAAGGCTTTTCCTCTTCCAAGATTCAGTAGTGACTTTGGATTTCTTTTAAAACCTCTTCCCCCAACCTATCACTGTAGGGCTAGAGAGAATTGGAGGAAAGGAAGAGGAGAAGAATGGAGAGAGAGAGAGAGAGAGAGAGAGAGAGAGAGAGAGAGAGAGAGA
>NW_027187340.1:2453339-2488339 GCF_028583685.1 Petaurus breviceps papuanus
TCTCTCTCTCTCTCTCTCTGTCTCTCTCTCTCTCTCTCTCTCTCTCTTTCTGGAAGCTTACTTGGATTACCACATGGAATTCAGAAGACAACAGTGAAATAAAATGAAGTCTTAAGAAAGAACAATATTTGGTGCATAGTAACCTCTTTGCCCCTTAACCTAATAAAATAAGGAGTGGACATGGTATGAATGACCTAAATAACCTCCCTAAAAGGAGAGTTCTGATCATGCCCTTCTTCAATGATCCTCTATTGCTGAGAGAATAAAGTACCAGCTCCTTAGTGTGATATTCTCAAGGCCCTCCTATGGCCTCCTTTACTTTTCCAAACATTTTCTAGTAGGACCCTCATGCATAGAACCATAGACTTTACGAGCTAGAAGTGGACTTAGATGTAGAGGTCACTTAGTCTAACTTCATTTAAGAGATGGGGAAACTGAGGCTCCAAGAAGTCAAGTAACTTGCCCACGGTCACACAATTAATGCCAATTTGGGAAGAAAACCTTTATGTTTACTGCTCTTTCCATTATATGATGTATCCTCTCTTATAGTCACTTAGTATTATGGCTTAGTAACTTACAATGACTTAATATTCCTGTATTTCCCTATCTCTGCATATTTTCTTTCCTTTTTATTCCCCTTAAACTCCTTACCTCTTCCCAAATCTCCATCTGTTAATAATCTACTTATTCTTTAAGGAGCAGCCTGATGAGACCTCCTTACCTCATCTTCTAGCTGGAGGCAATTGCTCTCTCCTTTCAACTCCTATAGCATTATTATTATTATTATTATTATTATTAAAATATATCTCCTTGTACCTCGTAGTATAATTAGTTATCCTAACACCATAGTACTTAGAGCAGAAAAAAACTTCAGATATTTTTGAATTCAACCTCTTCATTTTATAGATGAAGAGAATGAAGCCCAGAGACAGTCAATGGCTTGCCCAGTGCTGCACACATTCAGGAATGAAGTCAGCATTTGAAGTCAGGTCTGACTCTGACTCTAAGGCTCATTTCCCTCTATTAGAGTGTCTCCATGAACCTGTGAGCATGTCTTACCTTTCCTACTAGCCTGATAAGTTTCTTCCTCTCCTACCCCCACCCACATCTTTACCCTCAACTGTCCCCCCTCCGACTTTAATATTTCTGTTAAAAGCATTACCATTTTTCATATTCATATCATTTTCATATCACAGATTCATAACAAACTAGTCATTCTCAACTCTTCCCTCTTATTCACTGCTTCCCTTTCCCTACACCAATTTCTTCAAGTCATATGAGATATATGTGACTTACATATAGAGGGTGAGCAATAAATAAACCAATGAATGAGTGAATGAATGAATGAATAAGTGATAACACATCAGCTCTTGATCCCTACTTTAATCTGATTCATATACACAGATTTGGGTTAGAATGGCTCATAAGTGTGGCAGCACCTAGAAATTCAGCTCCATATATCTTTCTTTCTTTCTTATTTTTTTTTTTTTTTTGCTTTTTGGAGGGGGGAAGGCAGGGCAATTGGGGTTGAGTGACTTGCCCGAGGTCACAGGGCTAGTAAGTGTTAAGTGTCTGAGGTTGCATTTGAACTCAGGTCCTCCTGACTCCAGGACCGGTGCTCTATTCACTGTGCTACCCAGCCGTCCCCAAGCTCCACATATCTTAAGAAAATACTCTGAAAAGCAATGACCTGTGATTTTATTCATAGGAGCAGATCATGACTCCTCTATAACTTAGTAGAATGCCTTTAAGACTTTTTTTGTGGCTGAAAAGTTCACTTTGACACCACCCTGGTGATAATCCTCTACAAATTTAATTCAGCTACTTTTCATAGGACAGATGTGCAATCTTACTGTCCAGTATTCAAAGTCTTTTGAGCTTAGTAGTACCAGTCAGTGTTTATATTCTACTTCTTTAGCCTTTGAGAACTCAGGGTTCCCTCCATGTCAAAATAAACAAGTGCAGCAAAATTGTAGATTTCTGAGAAGTAGTAGCAGAGAGAGTGTCCAGTTGCACAGCAATTAGGAATCAGGTGCTAGATTAACTCTCAAATTTATTGAGTCAACCCTTATTTCTCTCCTGAGATCCAGGGCAACACCACCAATTGCCTGTTGAACACTGGCTCTTTAGACCTTCATTTCCTCATCTGAAAAATAAGATGACCCCTAAGATCCTTCCCAATTCTCATTAACATAATATTAGTTTCTAATGATTATTAGACAGACATCTCAGAATCAACATCTCCAAAACAAAACTCATTATTTTTGGGTTCCTCCTTCAATTACCCTGTTTCTGTTTTGAGCATTAACCTTATTCCTGTCATCCTGGTTCCTAATCTCAAGTCCATCTCTTCCCTTTCACTCACCACTTCCCCTCCTCCCCCATACAATCAGTTTCCAAGTCTTGTCAATTTCACTTCCACAACATCTCTCACATCACCTCACATCTCTCCCCTCACAAAGCCACCACCCTAGGTCAGGTTCTCATTACCTCTTGCCTGGACAACTACTGCAATAGCCTTCTAATTGGTCTCCTTGCTTCCATCTGAAATCCATCTGCTGTACTGTTGCCAAAATAATCTTCCTAAAACACCATGTGTCCATTTAGGAATCTTCAACAGCAACCTGTTGCCTCTAGGGCAAAATAAAGACTCTTCACCTTGGCATTAAAAATCCTTCACAGGTTAGCTCAAGCCTCCTTTTCTAGACTTATTTCACATTATTCCCTTTCACACACTCTTGTTCCAGCCACACTGGTCTACTTGCTGTTCTCAAAATCTGTCTTCTTATCTCCCACCTCCGTGCCTTTGCTCAGGCTGAGTCCCATGCCTAGGACATATTCCCTCTTCACTTTTTGCCTCTCAGAATCTTTAGCTTTCTTCTAGGTTCAGATGCACTTCAATGGGAAACTCTACATGTACTTACCACAGCACATGAGCTCAAATTTCTGTCCTATGATGTGGTTAATCCACATGATATTGGGAAGGCAGGTAGGTGGTGCAGTGGATAGAGTGCTGGCCCTGGAGTTAGGGAGACTATCTTCCTGAGTTCAAATCCAGCCGCAGACACTAACAGTGTGATCCTGAACAAGTCACTTAACCCTGTTTGCCTCAGTTTTCTCATCTATAATATGAACTGGAGAAGGAAATGGCAAACCACTCCAGTATCTCTGCCAAGAAATGGGGTCACAAGAGTTGGAAATGACTGAAAAATGACAACAAAAATGATGTTGGGAAAATCATCTGATTTCTCTGGGCCTTTCCTCTTCAGTAAAGCAAGCCAGTTTTAATAGATGCCCACTAAGAACCCTTCAAGCTGTAACTCTGTTATTGCCTCAGTTAGTCTGCTTTCTCTCCTCTAAGTGTATTGTATGTATTTATTGATATAAATGTATTATTTTAGTAGAATGTGAGCTCCTTCAGGATAGAGATTATTTCTTTTTCTCTATGTACCTCCAGCACCTAATTCTGGGCCTGAAATCTATCATGTCAAATGAATGCTTGTTGAATTGAAGTAGAGGAAAGGCTTCAAGCAGAAAAAGATTCCAAGTTGGCAGAAACTTGGGACAGTGACAGATTCAGCTGAATTGGCAAAAAGCAGCTGCTGCTACCACAGCCCAGAGTGCTTTTTTTTTTTTACCTGTGTGTAATGTGGAAGGATCAGCACAGAGGTCATCAGGTTTTTGGGGTTTTTTTTCCCCATCTACACACTAAAAGAGTAATCTTGGTCAGCCTTCGATATGAAAGGCAGTGAGTGACATGGACAGACTATTACCTTTATCTGTAGCCAGAGCACTATGAACTGACAATTTTAAATGAAAAAATGGTAAGAACAAACCAGTTTCTCTCATCTTCTTCTACTGTTATTTCTTTCTCATTCTTCAGTTTAAATATAATATATTAAATGGTATCCTAATGGATCAAGAGGCTTTATGGACTTGCCTAAGAGACTACCTTACTAAGTACAAAGGGACTTGAGTCCCAGGAAAAATCTATCTCATTATATTTTAATATATATTCTTAATATCAGATCTTATGTTTCTTCCACTTCCCAAACTTCACATTTGTTGTTCATTTGTGTCCAACTCTTCATGACCCTGACCATAGGAGGCCAGGCCTTTCTGCCCCAAAGGAGCTCATCTTCTGATGTCCTATCTTCTAGCATTTTAATACTGTCCATGGAGTTTTCTTGGCAAAGATACTGGAATGGTTTGCTATTTCCTTCTCCAGTGGATCACCTTTTGTCAGAGCTCTCCACTATTACTTGTCTGTTTTGGGTAACCATATACAACATAGTTTATAGTTTTCATTCAAGCCCCTCTGCCATGACAAGGCAGTCATCCACAAGAGGCAAACTTCATATAACTATTTGCAAAGACATTTTAGTAAAAACTTTTCTGGGCTCAGTTTACTAGTACCTAAAACAGATATTTTGTGGAGAGAAGGATGCCAACAATTTAAAATGAAGTTATTCTGTTTTACAGAAATTGTAGTTGGAACGGGAAACTGGCAGAAAAAAAAGTAACTGATAACGGAAAACTGTCCATATTTTCTTAAAATATACTATTGCAAGTGATTAGATGGATCTGGTGTTTCAAGAATACCTAGCTTGTTCAGCACTAGTATCAACACTATTCAGAAATGAAGGTCAGGGGCAGCCAGGTAGCGCAGCGAATAAGAGCACCGGTTCCAGTGTTGAGAAGACCTGGAGATCGAATCCCGGGCTCAGACACTTAGCACCCACCCCGTGTAACCTCGAGCAAGTTACTTAACCCTAATTGCTTAGGGGCGGCCAGGTGGCTCAGCGAGTAAGAGCACCGGCTCCAGTGTTAGGATGACCTGGATCAAATCCAGGCTCCAATACTTAGCACCACACCCCAGAAATAACTGGCCGTGTAACCTTGAGCAAGTTACTTAATCCCGATTGCTTAAAAAAAAAAAAAAAGAAATGAAGGTCAAATCAGATCCATAGTGTCAATGACCTGGGGGTTTTATGTGGAGCCCAGAAGGGGTATGAAGCCATATAACTCAATGGCTAGAATGGGGACCACAAGGGACAATTACTATGAAATGATATGTGACTTTAAAGTTTGTGTAGCACGGGCCACAACTAATTGATCTTCAGTTGAAATGTATGTCAATACTAGTCAGAGAATTGTCATTTTAGAGCTTCTACAATAACATTCTTCACACCTTTATTATCCTACTTTTAGCCACACCTCACCTTTACATACATTATTTATCTGAGCTTCACTTTAACAGAGGTGATTATCTCCATTTTAGAGATGAAGAGACTTAGGCTCAGATAGCTTAAAGGACTTGCCCATGATTACACAGATAATAAGTCCCAGAAGCAGAATTTGAACACAGGTCTTCCTGTTGCCAAGTCCAGCACTCTATCCAGCACTCTTTCCCTTTTACTCTCCGGTATAAGACTAAGAGGGACAAAAATGAAACGAGAGGGGTGCCCAGATCTAGCTTGGCTCTGACCAACACCAGTTGTCCAGGGCTTGCCTTCAAACAGACCCACCCTTTGTTAAACTAAGAAGTTTCCAAGTCTAATGCCAGTTCTGCATTTGGACCACCAGGCAGAATTCCTGCCTGGGTCAGCTTGTTTCCTTTTCCTGAGATCACTGACAACTTTCTTTAAATCTTCAGAAGATATTATTAGAAAAGGGCAAAAGAAAGAGTAAGGAACTGGAGAAACAAATGGTTGCAAAGAAGTCTGGGAAGAGTACATCCTATATTTTGGAAAAGTGCAGGGTAGAATTGGCAGTGATTTTAAGGTCAATGACCATATGCACACACACACACACACACACACACATGCATGTGCGGATACCAGCAGATGCAAAGAGGGAATGTTTTTGGAGGAGACATTCAAGCAGGCAAGAGTCCAATCTAAGGAAGGAACTGAGGAAGGTGATGTGTTAGTGGACTACACAATGGAAAATAATTGTTTCATTTAAAAAAAAAGCTGACGGGGATGCTCTACAAATCTCTTAGCTTTTCTCTTCTTTTTGGTGCAGGTAGTGTGCAAATTAGTTCAGGACTTGTTATGCCTCTGCCCGGAGCAGCTCGAGTACTGGATTTTTGCAATCTCGCCAGATTGTCCCTGCAGTCAGGCGGAGCCGCGGAGGGGTTGTCAGCTCGCTTTGTCCCGGGCGCAAGGGCAGCACCACAGCCACCTTCTCCCTAAGATCTCCAAACACCTCTTGTCCTGCTCTCCCCGGATGGCCCCATCCCGGCCAGAGGGGAGGAATCAAGAAGGCGAGGCCACCAGAGAAAGCTCCTTGCCGGCAGCCAAAGGAAAAAGTTAGCTACTTTGTGAAAGCTGGATGAAGGAGCTGGGAACACATCTGGGAGAGCAGGGCCTGGGAGGGGACTGATGTTATTCAACGAAACCCACTCGGAGTAAATAAGGGCTATTTCGACATCTCTTTTTTTTCCTCCTTTTCTTCTTACCTCCCACGTCACCATCTCTCCCCCCCTCCCCACACTGATCCCCAAAGCAGCGTTTCCAAATCCCCCCTCCCAGCCCGAGGGAAGAAGCGGGGCATTCACTTCTGTAGATGTGCCTTGAAGACCAGGGAGAGGGTCTCCTAGCCAGATGTTGCACTCAAGTAAGCTCCTGGCTGCTAGGGCTCAGCCCGACCCCGAAAACACACTCGCTGACAGGCGCACACAAATTTTCATCCAGCTCCCCCCAACCCCCCCACCTCGCCCCACCTCCTGAGCTGAAGTCTGGTTATGAAAGTGGGGGCGGGGGGCGGCAGGGGGAGAAGATAAGTCAGGGCGAGGAAGAAAACGCGTCTCTTACCCGGGTGTGCTCCGCTCCTAGAACCCTCCCCGTCGGTTCCCTCCAGGGATGAGGGCGGCGGTCGCAGCTGAAGGCTGCGGCTCCCGCTTGTTCCCCAGCAGCTGCAGCGCACGGGGCATTTTTCTCTGGAAAACTTCTCCCAGGCGGGCAGGAAAAGCTCTCTGAGCTTGGAGGCTACGCCCATCCGGGAACTTCGCTGTGATGTAAACCCTCCCACTCCAAACATTCCCTCCCCCCCACCCCCCTCCCGCCCGCCCGCCCCTCCACCGGCCCTGCCACATGTGGACTTAGCAGGCCGCTGCCGCTGCTGCATCTATGCACGCTGGAGACGGCTTCTCTCCTTTTTTAATTCAACAAACTTTTGCGTGTCTACCGTGTGTGAAACACTGAGGTCAGAAAGGCGAAAATGACACTGTCCCTCTCCTCAAGGAACGTATAGTCCAGTAGGGGATAACACAAGTAGGCACATACCTATTACTTATGGCATAGTAGATTGGGCACTGGGCTCAGAGTCTGGAAAACCTGGGTTCAAATTTCAGATGCTTACTAGCTGTGTGACCCTGGGCAAGTCATTTAACCTCGGTTTGCCTCTCTTTTCTCATCGTTAAAATAAGGAGGTTGGGATTGATGATCTCCAAGGAGCCTTACAGTTCTACATCTAGGATCCGACCTTAAAATGAGTTAAAGGCATTAACGGGAGAGAAGATAAAAAAGAAGGGTGCAAAGAGCCTGGGAACTCCGTAATCTCTTAGTTGGGATGGAAGGAGGAGCGATCTGGGAAAGGCTCCCGAAGAATGACAGGTGAATGTTGAAGGAAGAAAAGGATTTTCAGAGAATTGGAAAAGTTTGAAATATCACAAGATTTGGAGACAGGAAACCCGGGTTTGAATCTGTGTTCCATAATTTTCTACTTGCATCACCTTGGGCAAGTCACTTAACAATGAGGGGTGGAGAGAGACTCTCAATTTCCTTATTTCTAAAATGAAGGAGATGGACTATATGATCTTGAAGTTTACTTCTGCCTCTGAAAGGGAATGTGGGGAGGTGGGAGATGCCAGGAAGAGATTTGAAATAGCTATTGATTTTAGCTGGAATATAGATATACATGAAGGGAAGCCTGATGGAATAAATCTGGAAAGATGGGTTGGAGCCAGTTTTGAATGAAGGGATAAGGAACTTAAACGTTATCTTGTTATATTAATATCCCACTGGGAACTTCTTCAGCCTCATTTGGGTATAGATTGGGGGAGGGTGGGTTGGGACAGGAATGCAAAAATTTCATATGCCTCTGTGTCTAAGTGAAGAGTGTGCCCATTGAATCATAGTCTGAATTATCCTAAAATTTTTATTTTATTTCTGAAAAACCAAATTGCATCTTTTAAAAACTTGTCCAAAAGAAATATAGGTGTCTTTCATAGTGGAAAAACATGGGGAAAACAATGTTTTGATGTAGCATTTGATAATAGTCCTAATGAATTATTATCCTTTTACAAATAAGGAAACTGACTTTCATAGGGGTTATGTGGCTTGCCTGGTGGTCCCACAGCCAGTAAGTCCATGGCTGGGATCTGAACCTAGGTATCTTCTGACTCCAGGCCCTGAGCAGAGGAAAATGATAAGGTGTTTTGGAGCAAAGGGAGTGACATAATCAGACCCATGTCTTAGAAAGATTATTTTGCCGTCATAGTGTAGGATTAATTGGAGAAGGGTGAAACTATGCTCAAGTAGCTCAGCTATATAACATAGTACAGTCAAAAGGTGATGAAAGTCTGAACTAAGATAGTGATATGGGAAGTGGAAAGATGGGAACAGATGAGAGACATTTTGAGAAGGCAGAATGAACAGAATTTGACAACTAATTGGCTGTGGGAGAGGAAAGAAAGAAATATGATTGATTCCCAGACTTTGAATGAACTTGAATGACTTGAGAAGATAATGGTGTCATTAATAGAAACACAAAAATAAGGAGGAGAGACAAGTTGTGGGGGTTTTTAGAAGCATGTGAGTTCCATTTTTGATTTGTTGAGTGAGGAGTAGGAAGGTCATGCAGGTAATGTGGCCCTATAGTTGAAGGTGGATGTTGGAGTTGGAGATTTAGATTTGATATCTTCATGATTGTTATCTATGGGGGGAATGTTTGAAACCAGGAAGTAGAGGAGATCATGAAGATCACTCTTTCCAGAAGTTTAGCATTGAAAGGGAGGAGAGAGAAGAGGAGGGAGTCATAGATAGAACCTTAGGGGATACCCACACCAAGGTGGCCATTATAGGATGGAGAAAAGAACCGGTGAAGAAGCCAGAGGAGCAGTCAGAAAGGTAGGAGGAGAATCAGGAGAGTACACTGTCATGGAAAGCAAAGGAGGAGAGAGCATCAAAATGGAGATGTTTCAGATGTTTTTTTAAGCTAAGGGCTGATAAAAGGTTATTGGGTTGGGTCAATTGGAAGAGCACTGTTGGGCTCACAGAAAGTAATTTCAATGGTGAAGTAAGGATGAAGGCTGTATTATTACAAGGGATCCTTGAGAGATGCATAGGTGGTAAGGAAGTGGAAAAAGTTATTGGAAAAAAAGTTTGGCATTGAAAGAAAAAAAAAAGAGATGAAAGATGAAAGAGAATTGCAAGGTAATGGAAGAGATGAGGAAGGATGAGATCAAGAGTTCAGGTGGAGTAAGCCTGGACAATGAAGAATTCTACCCATTTCACTATGGAGGGAAAGAGAAAAGGATGAAGACAGAAAAAGAAGGCAGGCAAGGTCATTTGTTGAGAGAGAGGGTGGATTAGGGTCAGGAGTTTGGGGGAATTTATTGGGGAATTCATCAGAAATAAATTTAAGGATTACTATGCAGTGGTGAGGGCCCAGTTAGATTCAATAGCATTAATGTTGTGCAAATAAAGGTTTCCTTTAGCAGCCCTCAAGTAATAATCAGAAATAAAAGGGGAAACTGCAGATGGGGGAAGAAGGTAGTCTGAGGCTGGGAATTAGCATGTCAAGGAACAACAAAAGTAGATGATTTAAACATGGGTTATTATGCATTTTTGACATGATACTATTCATCAAGACTGATAAGGGACCATAGGTTCTTAGACCTAGAATATAAATAGATCTTAGGGATGGGAAACTAGAATGGGGGTGGGTGAGCTAGGAGGACATAACGGACCTCAGGATGAAGGCAAAGAAGAGATTCAAGAAATAGAGGTAGAGTTACCAAAAGATAGATAGATTGTCACCTCAGAAGAAAATTTCAGAGCTTTGGATCTTGAAGGCAGATGATGTGAGGTCTGAGGCATTATGATCCTTTAGGAGAGCTAAGATAGAGTTAAATGGAGATTGTGGGAATTAGATGGAAAAACTGAGACCTCGATTGAACTGAATTGAATTCAACAAATTCATGTTAAACATTTCCTTTGTTTGGAGCACTATACTAGACATGGAGAAATGGGAAGATACAAAAGTTACTTTTCTTTCATAGAGATCTATAATGTTAGTGGAGATGGTGGCATTGACATGAATATATATGCTTATACTTTAGTGGATTTTCTTTATAAGGGTAGCGACCAAAACCCATTCATATCTTCTCATTCTTTACAATTGTTGTCCATGCTCTCCCTCCCATATATTCTCCCCAGGAAGTTCAACCAACATCCTGAAGGACTTCTTTTAGATCTCTTGCAATTTTGTGTATACTAATGGAGCAGAAGGCCCCTTGCCTCATTCTCATCACATGACCACCCCACCTCCTTTTCTAGTTATACTTCTTTCTGAACATTTCAAAGAAATTTGATAGGATTACCAAATGCTCCCATCTCCTCTGGAACTTGGCTCTTAAATATTCCCATGCACTTTTTCTAATTTTAATTTTTTGTAACTCTTGTCCCAAAGCCCATTAGTATGGGACTCTCTCCTTACTGGTGGAGATGAATGCCTTGCCCTAGAGTTGGAGAGAGTTAAGAGAGCTCCAGCCTTCTCCAGTCCCCCTTTGGGGACTCTCCAAGTGAAAGTCTTCTTAGAGCTTCGATTTGCCTTCCAGCTTCAAGAGAGAAGATGGAAAATGTCAACATCACTCCAGGTTGCTAAAGGAAAAGTCTCTGGGAAGATATGAGAGATACTTATGGTCTCCATGTCTCTATTCTCAATTTGCTACTCTAGAGACTTTGGGGATTTTCCCTTTGGATGAGATCCAGGACATTCTCTTGGTTGAGCTGTAATCTGACCATTAATGGGAGAAATCCTTCATTCTGTATTGTCTTGTATGCACTCTCCTATTAATGCTTTCTTTGATTTGTTTTGCTTTTGATTTGGATATATGAGTTTCTTTGCTATTTGCTATGTGTATTCATTGTGGAATGGTATTAGATGGGAAAAGGATCAAACCTTGTCCATAGAGATTGGGGTTCTCCTTCCTATCCAAAGGACAAAGAGATCCAAAATTAAATGGAACCTGAACATGTCCTCTATATGTACAAATATGTACAATATTTAAGGCAGTTGGATAGATATACCTCTGATCCCATTCA
Source organism: Petaurus breviceps papuanus (assembly GCF_028583685.1). NCBI lineage: Eukaryota > Metazoa > Chordata > Mammalia > Diprotodontia > Petauridae > Petaurus > Petaurus breviceps. Next base: position 2,464,673 of record NW_027187340.1, read on the forward strand.
GTCTTTCTGTAAGAAGAGTAGAGTGGCCCAACTTTCTGCTTTCTCTCCTGGCAGGAATAAAAGTGTCTCCTGGAGAAAGGTGGGAGTGGGAGGGGGAAATAGGCTAGAGATGTCTATTCTGCCTCCCTTCAGGCCACATATGGAGCCCTACACTACATGTGAGGCCCATTCTCTCTACTGCTATTGTTAATCAATGGCTCCTCAGTTGTCTCATATATGTACCAATGTTCCCCTTCATTAACAAATTATCGCTTAATCTTTATTTGACTAAACACCCATATTTTAGAGGAAGAATGTTAGTTTATTTGGGCCAAAGGAGAAGAATAAAGGATGCAAACAGTCCCTATCCTCCTCTCAAACTATCATACTATATATTTACTGTCTTTCACAGTCAGCTTACTAGAAAAAGCTGTCTACACTTGTTGCCTCTGCTTTCTTACATCCCACTCACTTCTCAGTCCCTTGTAGTCTAGTTTCTGCTCTAACCATTTGATTGAAACTGTTCTCTCTCAGATCATCAGTGGCTTCATTATTACTAAATTCACTGACTTTTTTTTTTCAGTACTTATTCTTCTTGACCTCTCTCAGGTATTTGACAGGATTGGCCATCTTCTCCTGAATTCTCTCTCTTTCCTGGGTGGGTGTTCATGATACTCTTTTCTCTTGGTTATCCATCTGATTGTTTATTCTCAACCTCCTTTTTTTTTCTTTTTTAAAATTTTGCTTTTTGGAGGGCAATTGGGGTTAAGTGACTTGCCCAAGGTCACACGCTAGTTTTTGTGTTAAGTGTCTGAGGCCGAATTGAACTCAGGTCCTCCTGACTCCAGGGCTGGTGCTCTATTCACTTCGCCACCTAGCCACCCCTCAACCTCCTTTACATCCATGAATGTCCTACAAATATTAAATAATATCCTAAAAATAGGAAGCAAAAATGTATTAAATATTCATTATAATCAAGTTGGACTTAGAGAAGGAATACAATTATGGCTTGATATTAGGAAAACAACATAGTAAGTTATTAACAATAAAAATAATTTTAAAATATGATTATACCAACACATGAATGTTTTTGATAAAATGGATCTCATTAAAACTTATAAAAACTTATTAAAAACATAACCAGATCTTTAAAGTTATATAATTGATGCTCAGAATGTATGATCCCACTGTGCTGCTGCTTCTTTTCCTAATTTTGAACCATCATTGCATTCCTGTATAAATCCTATCTTATCATAATAAATATTTTAATATATATTTATTTCTTACTTATCAGCATTTTATTTGATTATAAAAAGTTGAATCTGTAGAGGAAAACGTCCCCTTAAAACTTCTTTTCCAACAAAATGTCTTCCATGTATATGTTAAGATAGCACAAGATTCCTTGAAAGATAAGATAACTTTGTTCAGTGTTTCTGTGATTATAAATATTAAGTGTAGCATACACTAAAGGCATGGAAGAGATCATTCTCACAGTCAAAACAAAAGATATTTTTCTGCAAATGATCAAGGGCCTTCAAAGGTTCTTATCAGCATATGACGTTGGGCTATTTACATCAAACCATATAGCACTGCAGAGACTCCTAAATGGGATACATAATCGTATAAAAGAGTTGAAACTGGGGAAGCTAGCTGGTATAGTGGAAAGGGCACTGGCCCTGGAATCAGGAGGACCTGAGTTCAAATCCAGCCTCAGACACTCACTATGTGACCCTGGGCAAGTCATTTAACCTTGACTGACTTTTAAAAAAAAGAGTTGAAATTAACTACGCGTACTGGGGAAAACAAATAGATGAATAGTATTGGTTTAGGCTTTGTTGTACTGTTGGATGGACAGTCAATAGAACTGGTTTATCAGCATATATTTCTGGAGAGTCTAAGTTGTAGTTCACTCAAAAGGCATTGATGGGACACTTAATGGGACTGAGAAGTCTATAGAATATTATTAATGAAAAATTATTTAGGAGAAGTAGTTGTAAATGTTATCATTAGGAAAGTGTACAACTGTAAAAGGAGATGGGATTGTCACGTAGTCAGCATGAGGGATAACTAATGAATAACCTGGTCTTTCATTGTCATTCTCCAACACAGGTCCAACAGGATGGACCTCCAGTGGATAAGTTATAGGAAGAAACAGACTGGAGTTCCAAGGATGAGAAATCATGGATGGCTTGTGATCTCAACTATTGGTGGGAGTATTCACAGTAAAAGCACAGATTTATTGAAGATCAAACCACAATCCTTATCATTAGATTGGGAGCCTCTTGAGGGCAAGAACTGTCTTTTGCCTATTTTTTGTCCCCTAAGTGCTTAGTGCCTGGCACATAGTAGACACTTAATGTTTATTGATATTGATATCGAATGCCTTTCTATTGATTTAGTAACTTTGAGTTTGACTTGATGTTTACCATTGATATGCATGCCATATATACGTGACTCTTAGAGCCTCTTCAGAATTACCTGGACGTTTGTGCCTGGACTAATAATAAAACTGTTTGCCTCAGTTTCCTCATCTCCAAAATGAGTTGGAGAAGGAAATGGCAATATAAATATAAATATATATATATATATATATTTCCTGTAAATTATGTTCCTAGCTTTTAAAATTTTCTTATAATGGCTAAATAATCTTGAATAATTTAAATTGGGACACCCCAATAAGTATCATTTTTCTCTTTTAATATCATCTCTTTATCCATGAAATTTTGAATCAACCTGGCAATAACTTTAGAGATTATTTAGTTCAAACTCCTCATTTTACAGATAAGTAAATAGACAGAGAGAAAAGAAGTGATTTGCCCAAGGTTATACAGGGAGTTTGAGAGCAAAGGGGCTACTTGAGCTGAAATTCATGTTCTTGTCTGTGGTCATCCGGTGAAACCTATTGAGCTATTGGAGTCTGTGCTTTGATCTCAGTTCTGAGAAATTTTCTTGAACAATTTCTTGAAAAATAATGGTTAGGTTCTTTCTTTGTTCATCTGTTTGGTAAAATGATGACTCTTAGATCTCCCTAAGCTCTATCTTCTAGTCATCTTTGTAAGAGTTTTCAAGTCTTTTTCAAGTTGAGTCGTTCTTTGATCTTGTTTTACTTGATTTTCTGCTGATTCTATTGACTGGCCTTCAGGTCTGGAAAGGTTATTTCCCATTGATTCCATTGCTTTATTCACATTTTTACATCACCTTTTCCATGCTTTATCTATTTGTTTTGTTCTATTTTTTTCATAACTGAAGTTAGATTCTCTTTATAGATGCCAGATCTTTCCTTAGTAAATACAGACACTAATTCTTCCATTCATTTAAAGTATTTATTATCTAACTTAATGTGTTTTGTGTTATTTTAACTTCATTTATTATATTCTCATTTAAGCTAATTGGTTATCTTTTTGTTTCTGGTAACTTATTTGTAGGATCTCTTTAGTCCACAGTAGTTAGAGTGGAGCAGTGGATAGAGTATTGGGGCCCAGGCTCAGGAAGACTCATCTTCTTGAGTTCAAATCTGGCCTCAGACACTTATTAACTGTGTGACCCTGGGCAAATGTCTTAACCTTGTTTGACTCAGTTCCTTATCCATAAAATGAGTAAGAGAGGCAAATGACAAACCACTCCAGGATCTTTATCAATAAAACCCCAAATTGGGTCACAAAGAGTCAGAGAGGACTGAAATTATTCAACAACAAAATTTTGTTTTTTGTCACATGAAGGATTACCTGTCACCTCTGATGCTTATTAATTTTCTTATCCTTCCTTCTTCCTTATCTGAGAAACTATCTTCTTGTCAGGTCTTTGGTTGCCCTCCTTCTTTGATCTCCTTCCCCTTTTTATTTACTTTTTGGGTGTATTTATCTGTTTCTATAGGTAGGATTGAAGAATTGGCCTATTTAAAACCTCTTCCTAGAATTCTTCTCTCTGATGCCTCTCATTACTACTAAGGAACTGTCCAGCAGAGGATAGATAGACTGGCCTCCTGCAGTTTCAATCCAATTTTGTCTAATTCATTAACTAATTGTTAAACTCCTACACTATGAAGAGCACTGTGGTAGGTGCTAGAGGCACAAAGTCAAAATTGAGATAGTCCTTGCCCTCATGGTCCATTATAGAGATCCGAGCACGGAGGTACAGCGGAAAGAACATTGTGTTTGTAGTTAGCAGGACTTTGGCTCAAATTCTGACTCTGCTATTGATAACCTATGTGAACTTGGGCAAGACCCTAAACCTCTTGGGATCTCCATTTCCTCATCTGTTAATGAGAGGATTGGGTTAAATAACCTCTAAGGTCCCTTCCATCTCTGTACCTATGGTTCTATGATATGTTTCTTTCTAGCTCTAAACACAGGGAATGCCAAAAAGTCTTTTAAAGCTTAAACTTGCCCCAAGACTTTTGGAATACACTGTATATGGTTCTTTAATCTTATATACATAAATAAATTCAAAGTTAGACGGTAGGTAACTTATCCTTTGGTTTTCCATTCTATGTTTTATAACATAAACAAACTCCTAATCAGTTTCATATTCATCTCCTGGTTCGTGTCATGATTTCCTATGCTTTTTAGATATTTGTTATTACTTTTAAGTAATTCGATGGGAGGAGCATGATTTGAGTTACTCTCAATATTTTGTGACTTTGAAAATAAATACCCAGTTTGGTGAGAAAGGTCTAAACTAGACTAGAGGTTGTCTGAGTGGTAAAAAACGGGAATAGATAGATGCAAGACATATTGTGGAGGAAAAATTGGCCAGGAAGCCTTTCCCAGTTCCTCTTATTTCTAGTGTCTTCCCTTTCTAACTTATCGGCACATGGATTGTTTATACGTAGCTGTTCATGCATTGTCTATCCTATTAGATTGTGAGCTCCTCATGGGCAGGTACGATCTTTGCTTCTCTTAGAATCCTCAGCACTTAATTGAGGGCCTGGCACATAGTAGGATCTTAATAAATGTTTATTGACTGATTTGGCAACTGGTGTTATTGGGGATAAAGGAGATGGAAGACTCAAGATTGAATCCAAGAATATGACTAGACTTGGATGAATAGAAGGACGGCGGTATCCTCAACAAAAATAGCAAAATTTAGAGGACTGGCATTTGAGGAAAATAGAAGGAGTTCTGTTTTGGACATGTGAGTTTGAGATACCTGTGGGATAGCCACATGGCAGTTGATACTGAAAGACTGGAGTTCAGGAAAGAGGTTATATATTTGATACTAATCTGTATAGAAAGGACCAATGAACCCACAGGACCTGATGAGATCAATGAGAGAGAATGAAGGAGAAGAAAAGAGGGCTCAGAAGTCATCAACAAGCATTTATTAACCTCCTATTACACTAAATGTTGGGTATATACAGAAAAGCAAAAAAGAGTCCCTCTTCTCAAAGAGCTAACAATCTAATGGGGGAGATAGCATGTAAACAACTATGTAAAAATAAGATATGTGCTGAATATTGAAGATAAATCTCAAGGGGAAGTCATTTACATTAAGGGGGCGCAGGGAAGGCTTCTTGCAAAAGGTGGGATTTTAGTTGAGACTTGAGGAAATCTGGGAAAGCAAGGATGCAGAGAATTACACGTATAGGAGACAATTAATAAAAATGCATAGTCAGGAGGAGTGTCTTATGTGAGGGATCATAGAAGGGAGTAAGAAGGATGAAAAGGTAGGAAGGACACAGATTATAAAGGAGTTTAAATGCCAACTAGAAGATTTTACATTTTATTCTGGAGGGCAGTAGGAAGGCATTGGAGTTTACCGAATAGGGGAGTGATAAGGTCATATTTGCATTTAGGGAAATAACTTTGATAGATGAGTGGAGGGTGGACTGGAGTGGGGAGAGACTTGAGGCAGGGAGACCAACCAGCAAGACATTGAATAGTCCAAGGGTGAGGCAATATAGGTGCGCACCAGAGTGGTGCATGTCACAGAAAAGAAGGGGTTGTATGCAAGAGATGTTGTGAAGATAAAATTGATGGGATTTGGGAACAGATGGGACATTAAAAGAGCCTTGGTGGATGTCAACACTTAGTAGGCATCTGATACAGTAAAGGAAACTTGAGATGGTACAGTCAACTAAATAGGAGAACTAAAGGAAATGCAAACACAAACTATACTACTGAGAATGTTGTTGTTGTTCAGTGGTGTCCAATTTTTCATGACCCTGAAGACCATAGCATGTGAGTACTATCTAGGAGCTTTTCCTTAGCAAAGATACAGGAGTAGTTTGCCACTTCCTGCTCCAGTGAATTAAGGCAAACAGAGGTTAAAGTGACTTGCCCAGGGTCCTACAGCTACTAAGTGTTTGAGGTCAGGTTTGAACTCAGGTCTTCCTGACTCTAGGTCCAGCACTTTATACACTGAACCATCTGGCTGTCTCAAGAAAGGATGGTAGGATCATGTTAAAAAATTTTTTTTAAAGAATGGGAAGACAAGAATATTTGTATTACATTAATGTGTGTAAAGTGCTTTACAAACCTGAGACTACCCAAATGCAGCATATCTTTGAAGGTGTGTGAAAGAGGAACTCTTTCCTTAACCTTCCACTTCAGAGCAGATTTAGCTATCCTCTAAATGCTTCCTGTCTGCCTTGAGGACACTTGGGGATTGTGCCAATCTATTAATTCCTTTACTTCCATAAGTCTCATTTCTTTTCTAATTTTGTCTTCTAACACTTTAATTTACAAACAAAAAAAAAACAACAACAGAAAAAAAGACTCTTGTTTTTAACTCTTGCTTCATCTCTTCAAGGAATTCTTGTTGTATTTGTGCCCAAACTGTGCTTTTCCTTGAGGCTTTGCTTATAGATGCTTTGGAGTCATTTTTTTCTTCTGGGTTTGTGTCTTGAGCATCCTGTCAGCATAATAACTTTTTTTTTTATGATGGAACTCTATTGTTATTATTTTTTGTTCATTCTTCCAGCCTATTTCCTGACTTGATATTTGATTTTCAGGTCAGGATCTGTGCACTTCTGGAGAGAAGATATGAGCTGGTCCTGTTGCTGCTTTCTTCAAGTATTGAATGCTGCTGTTTTATTTCAAGCTCTCAGGCATAGTTCAGGCTAGGGAGTTTTCAGTGCTTCCAAAATGATTTGGTCCAGAGTAGTCTTTCTCCTGATGGTCTGAGCAATAGTAGAACAATTAAGGACTCAGACATTTGGGCAGATGTGCTGGTTCAGAGAGACAGAACCTCCTGACCATCCCTTTGATCTGGTATTCCTGTCCTGATTTTTCCTCCATAGGCTTTGGATTAGGCTAGACCTGAGACCCTGCTCTCTTCCTGGTGTCTGAGCCACAGGACTGCTGTTTGCTTTTAAAGTTATTCCTTTTTCAGCAGGTAAACAGGGAAGAGCCCACAAGGGCTGCTTACCATGGCACAGTACCCCTGGGTGCAGATCTCCTCCTCAGTTTACCCTACCACTGGATTATAGGAGACAAAGCTGACAGTGACAAGTCCCTTCATAGTGCCCTGGTCTGGGACTTCCTCTTACCCTGGTGTACAAGCACAAGAGATGTTTCTGGCCAGCCCTCTTCCCCAGTGTCTACATATCTGTCTGTCTTTCTATGCTGACCAGGGCTAAAAATAATGACTCACTGTGACTTTTTCTTAAATTTTTCCATCAAGAGCCAATCTGTTGCTTTTTAAAAATCTATTTTCAGGAATCTGGTGTGTATAAGAGGAGCATGCTACACTTTCTTTCTTTCGTCTTGCTCCATTTCTTCTCTGCCTCCGTGATAGCTAATTCTTGCCACTTTAGCAAAAATTTCTTCAGAGATTATTTTATTATCCATTATTAGTCTAACCCAAGTCACTGTTATTCATTTGTAGCTCTTTTACTTGGAGGCCAAGTTTCAGAGCCTGAGGGTCTTTCCAGCAGTACAAAATATTGTTTCTCAATTTAAAATAGGATCAGAAAAGCTGGGGACCTGTTTTAGAATTTCACAGGGTGGGGGAGGGAAGGGGAGTCACTGTTTAGAATGAGTTTAATTCAGTATTTGGTTTAAGGACCCAAATCCTCCAAAGAAGATCACTAATCCTTGGGGCTTGTAGGAATGCCAGATCTTGCATTTGGGTCATTCTTGAACTGAACAGTACTTAAACACAAGAACTCTTAAATTAAGCATCTAAGGAGATCTAGCTGAAATTTTTTTTGTCTTTTATTTTTAAAAAATGGGGCAAAGGGGAAAAATCATAATTTACTTTGGGGATATTTACTTTAGGTCTGTCCTGCTTAGTTATAAAGGTTGATAATGATTTTTCAGAACAAAGTGCCTCTACATTCCCACTGGGTAGGGACTCAAGTCTTTGCGAATAAGGTTGTTCATTCCTTTGAAACAGGAGCCTTACTGTGTTTGGAAAAGATTGGGTCAAACTGGGATTCTTCCACATGGAAATTGTACTTGTGTGCTTCAGAAGAACCAATATTAGGGATAGAAAGAAATATGGATAGCTGATCAGAGCCTTTCCATATGATTGAAGATGATATGAAGTAAACAAAGAATCAGAAGATCATTGTAACATTAACTAGTAACTATGGAATAATAATCACTGTAGTATAATATGATATGATATATGACATGATGTAATATGATATGATATGATATAACAACTTCCTAGGGCATCTAGATGGCACATCTAGTGTCAGGCCTGGAGTCAGGGAGACTCATTTTCTTAAGTTCAAATATGGCCTCAGACACTTACTAGTTGTGTGACCCTAGACGGGTTACTTAATCCTGTTTGCCTTAGTTTCCTTATCTGTAAAATGAGCTGGAGAAGGAAATGGTGAACCACTTTGTTATCTTTCCCAAGAAAACCCCAAATAAGGACACTAGAGTCAGAAATGACTGAAACAACTGAACAGAAAAATATAATGCCTACTATGTGCCAGGCATTGTGCCGTTTAAAAACTTGGAGAGACATAATTTCCGGGCAATTAATTATTTTATTAATAATGCTAGCATTTTATTAGAAAAAGGAATGGTCATTTGACTGTCTTTCTCTTGGACCAAAGACCATCATGGTGGGCTCATGGCTTACATGCCCTGTGAAACATAGGTGTTCCTGAGGGTGGCAATCTGATTAGTTAACAATTAATGAGAGATAGTCTTTACAAAGAGAAGTGGGCTTACACAAATGAGGGACTGGGAGTGACATCCTTGGACAAGGAGACTATCTCTATACCCAGACTACCGTGGTGCCACCATCAACACCGTGCCCCCCCCCCCCCCCAGCCCCACCATCCATCCTCCCAACAGGGCAATCTAGACAAAGGATGTCCCTCCACCCAAACTTTCTTGAGTGGAACACAATGGGTAGGAATTCACCTTAAATTAGATTTCTTGGAAGTTTGGGTGGGGTCTGACCACAGTGGAGAAGAAAACTAGCCCTATTTTCCATCAACCTCATGCTTGAGAGACTAGGCTTTGGACAAGGGAATAGGACAGGGAGAAAAGTTTGGGTCTTCCCAATTTTAATAATTGACTATTCATATGAGAAAGAAATAATAATTTCTCTCAGCATTGGGCTAACTGCTTTACAAATATTATCTCATTTTATTCTCACAACAATGCTAGGAAGTAAGTAGTATTGTTATCCCCATTTTTCAGTTTAAGAAACCAAGACAAACAGGTTATATGACTTGCCCAGAGTCACACAGCCACTAAATGTCTGAGGGTAGATTTGAACTCAGGTCTTCCTGACTCTATCTGTCTATCTTGCACATCACCTAGCTGTCTGTATACGTAAAGATAGTATTATACAAATGAGGTTGAGTGGACGAAGACAATGGACCCAGAGGGAGGGAATGATTGAAAAGATGTCATAAATATGTGTAAGATACATCTAGGATTGTCAGGGACCTGAGGGGCCATCTTGCTGAAACCTATCATGTTACTGATAGGACAGATAATGTGATAGTGGTGATTTAAATTCAGGTTTCCTTTCTGTTAACTATGCTATCTCTGTATGCTAAAGGAGTTTTAAATTTTTTTAAAATAGATTTTATTTTTTCAATTACACATAAAGACAATTTTTAACACTCATTTTTAAAATAAAATTTTGAGTTCCAATTTTTTTTCCTCTTTCCCTTCCCTCCCTCTTCCTTAAAATGGTAAGCAATTTAATATAGCTCACATATGTGCACTCATGTAAAACATTTCATATTAGTCATGTTGTATAAGAATAAGCAGAACAAAAGGGGAAAAAACTATGAAAAAATAAAGTGAAAATAGTATGCTTCAATCTGCATTCAGACTTGATCAGTCCTTTCTCTGGAGATGGATAGCATTTTACATCATGAGTCCTTTGAAATTATCTTGGATCATTGCATTGCTGAGAAGAGCTTAGTCAATCACAGCTGATCATCGTACAATGTTGCTGTAACTGTATATAGTGTTCTCCTAGTTCTGTTCACTTCACTTTGCATCAGTTCATGTAAATCTTTCCAGGTTTTTCTGAATCTGTCTGCTCATTGTTTCTTATAGTACAATAGTATCCCATTACATCCACATACCACAACCTGTTCAGCCATTCCCCAATTGATGGGCATTCTTTAATTTCCAATTCTTTGCCACCACAAAAAGAGCTGCTTTAAACATTTTTGTACACAAAGGTCTTTTCTCCTTTTTTATGATCCCTCTGGTATACAGACCTAATTAATAGTAATATTGCTGGATCAAAAGGTATGCACAATTTGATTGCTTGCTAAAGGGGTTTTAAAAAGTTTAATTTTAAACTGGTTCCTCTGGCTAGCTCAGTTGGTTTAAGAAGATACTCAATTTTAGGGTCATGGCTACCTTGGGGACATGTAGGTGGCACTGGATAGAGAACTGGATGTAAGAGACAATTCAGATCTCTGACACTTATTATCAGTGTGACCTTAGGTCAAATCACTTTACCTGTGTCTGCCTCAGTTTCTCTCTCTATAAAATGGGGATGTTAGCATCTATTTCACAGGGTTGTTGTGAGGATCAAATAAGATTAAAAATCCTAAGCATTTTGCAGATCTTAAAGCTTATGTAAATGTTAGCTGTTTTTTTTTTGTTGCAGATAAAAACTTACTTTTGTTATTAAATGTTGAGTTATTAATAAATAATAATCAGATATAATTATTAGCTATTATTTCATTATTAATAAGTGGAATAATTAGTTATTGAATGACATTGAAATTGTCATGACATTGAAGAACACTAAGGAAGCAAGCTAGCAAGCAAAAAAGAGAACACTACTATTGGAGAATACTTGAAAATTGGAATAGCAATAAAATTACTCCTCCCAGGGCTTGAGAGTGAGCCTAATGGATTTCATGGGGGGATGGGGGAGGGGCCGCAGGCAATGCTAGTAAACATGGGTTGGGCTAATGCAAATATTGTGGCTTAAACATACTTCAGGAGGGCGATTTTAGAAAACTTTCTGTAATTACTACATTAAAATAGGATCCATCTGGAAAGTATTCGCTGTAAGACCATGAGAGTATTATTAATAATTCTACAGAATCAAAAAACTATTTTGAAAAGCTTTGAGGGAACAGAGTGGAAAAAAGAATCAGAATACAAGGGAAATCAGAGAAATCCTATCAATTACCATCCATGTAGCCTAACTCTCATCCTCAGGTAAAACTTTGATGTAAATATGAACAGATACCATCTTTGCTTAGGTATGCAAAGGATAAAATAACAACTAGCAGAGGGAAAAATTGACTATGGCTCATGGCGGACCAGAGATTGGAACTGGATCCGTGATTTCTTTGGTAGAAGGAACTGTTGGAGAGGAAACTCCATTACAGAGAGTGTTAAATGGCTTACCCAGGGTAACACTGCTGGTTGGTTGTATGTCATAGGGGGAACATGAACCTGCATCTTCCTGGCTATAATTCTCTATTCACTTTAAAAAAAAAAGACTATGAATTCACTGGATTAATATTAATATACTTTTCAGACACCAAATATCTAACTTGTGACCCCTAATTCCATTTCTACATCTTGTTACCTTTCTACTTGAAAGACAATAGCTACCTAGGTGCTCTGTATTGGATAGACCTCAAGGGCAGGAGTCAGGAAAACCTGTGTTCAAATTGAACCTTAGACTCTTAGTAGCCTGGGTAAGTCACTTCACCTCTGTCTGCCTTAGTTTTCTCTACCGTAAAAACGGGCCTAATAATAGCACCTACCTCCCAGGGTTGTTGTTAGCATAGTCTCATCGTAGATGTTTAACAAATGCTTATTTCCTTCCATCCTGCTTTACAGCTGGGGCTCATTTGTGCCTCTACTAGCCTAAAGAACAAGAACAGGGAGGTAATTTCCAAGACAGAGGCAAAGAGATACACAAATCTTATGTCAGAGTTGTAGCCATCACTGGATACTGCTATTATTCATCTTCAAAGAGGACCAATGATATGAGGGTGAATTGGATTTAAGTGAGGCAGAGCTGTCCAAAAATCATCAGCCTCACTCCTCCAGAGTCATCGGAGTCCAACAACAATTCATCCCTTCAAACTATGATCTTATACCTTTCCTCCCCTTTCCAGCCAAATTCCTAGAAAAAGCTGCCCATGTTCCTTGTCTCTACTTTTTCACCTTTGATTCACTTCCCCACCCTTTGCAATCTGGCTTCTGTCACCACTGCTAAAATTGCTCTTGGCAAGGTGATCTTTATTATCTCTTTATTTTTAAATCCAATGGGATTTTCACAGTCTTCATTCTTCTTGACTTCTCTGCAGTGTTAGAGACTGTTGAACAACCCTTCCTTCTAGATCTCTCTTCCCTGGGTTCCTAGGACACTCTATATTGCTTCTCTCTCTGACCACCTCCCTTTAGTCTCCATAGCAGTCTCATCATGTATGTCCCACCTACCCCAAGACTGTCATAACTTTCCTCTCTATACTCTCCCCTTTGTCTATCTTCACAGATCTCATGGCTTCAACTATGACTCCAAAGCAGGTGACTCCCAAATCCAAATTTTCAGACAACTCAGTATGTTCACAGCTGAAATATATCTATTCGCCCCATACCCATTTTAGTGCATTTATAGGACTTGACAGACTGGCTCCATCCAGATTGTTCCAGGCTTCCCCTCAAGCACTTTACTATCCAACCAAACTGGTTTTATTGTTTCTACACTATATTAATCTCCTGCCTCTGTCCCCTTGTTTTGAAATGCTGTCTTTTCAAGGCTCTGCTTGTGGCATCTTCTTTAAGAACCCTTTCCTGATTGTCCCAGTTAGTCACCACATAAACCCAAATCACTCTATTTATTTTGCACATTTCCTATTCCATTGATCTATATGCTCCCACTAGAATGTACACTTCTTTTTAAAGAATTTTCAATTTATTTATTTACTTTTAGTTTACAACATTCAGTTCCACAATCTTTTTTTTTTTGCCTTTTGGAGGACAATTGGGGTTAAGTAACTTGCCCAAGGTTACATGGCTAGTATTTTTTTGTGTGTGTGTGCTAATTGTCTGAGGCTGGATCCAAACCCAGGTCCTCCTGACTCCAGGGCCAGTGCTTTACTCACTGTGCCACCTAGCCGCCCCTCTACAATCTCTTAAGTTTCAAATTTTCTCCCCCTCCCTTTCCTCCTCCCCTCCTAGAATGTAAACTTCTTGAGGGCAAAGACTATCTATCTTCGGTATTTGTGTCCCTAGCAACTAGTGCCTAACACATAATCAGACTTAATCAGTGCTTATTGATTGATTGATATAAATTTTACTCCTAAGTTTATCATAGAAAATATAGATAATACAGATAGAAAAAAAATCAAGTTCAGATAATTCAGTATGAAATTAGAGTGTGATAATAAAAACCAGGCTGCCTGGAAGCCATTGTTACAAACCGAGTGTTTTCAGAATATGGTGTCAGCATAAAAACAAGGGGTATTAACTGGAGAGAGCCAAAAGAACAGTAATGATTGAGGAATGGATGGATTTATGTCAAAAGCTGAAATGCACTAACATATTCATAACTTAGTCAAGTAGCATCTAAGCAAGAGAGGTAGCTATGATTTGTGTGTTGATATCTTTTGTTTTTACCTTTCTTCTCCTCTACCTATATATGAGAGTTATCTCTTGTAACAAAGAACAAAAAAGGAAGAAAAATCAGTTTAGCTAAATTAGCCAACATATGAACTGAGCTTGACCTTATATCCAATGTTCTATAGCTAGGTGGCACAGTTGATAGAATGTCAGACCTGGAGTCAGGAAGACCTGACTGAGTTCAAATCTGGCCTCAGACACCTACTAGCTGTGTGACCACTTAATTTCTGTTTGCCTCAGTTTCCTCAACTGTAAAATGGGGATAATATTAGCACCTGCTTCCTGGGGTTGTTGCGAAGATCAAATGAGAGAATATATTTAAGCATTTAGCACAGTGCCTGGAACCAAGGAAGTACTTAATAAATGCTTGTTTCCTCCTTCCCCTTCCTATCCCACTTTGTCCACCTCTGCCAAGTAGGGAAGGAGGTACAATTTCTTATCTCTTCTCCTGGGAAAAGCTTGGTCATGATACTTACAGTGTTCAGTTTAATTTTTTCCCCCTTTTTGTTTACATTTTTGTGGTCTTTATTTATATGGTTTTCCTGGTTCTATTTACTTTACTTTTCATAGAAAACTTCCCTTTGGGCCTATTATATTAGCTGAACAAAAAAAGGAGGGGAGGAAACATCTTCTAGTCTCTTGGTAGTTGGTGGTGGCAAGCAGAGGGGGGCTTAGAAATAGACTTTACTAAGCTATTCGTATTTAAGGTAAATAGTGGCATGGATAAAGTTAGAGTGGTGGGGTGAAAACCTGAGGATAGGTATATTGTTTTCCCAAGTGTAAGTCCCCCCAAAAACTGAGTCATCAAATCCAAGAGTTGGGTCAGACTTCAGATATCATCTAAGTCTTGTGCCAAAGAGTAAATTTTTAATTCTAATCATTAGGATTTAATAGATACCTGAAAGTAGGGGAGCAGTTATGGAGGGGGGGCAGTGGGTCCCCTGAAATGATACTGGAGCCACTATGTTAAAAATACTCCTTGATGAAGGTTTGGGGAGCAATCTATTCCTATAGGCCAGAAAACTACTTTTTCACTTTCAGAATAGGATAACCCTATGATTTATGATCTCTGGAGCTATCTTAAAGGCATAGTCTGTAAACTCTTTGGGCCACACCTCACCATGTTCCATCTCCTCCCTCCCATCCATTGCTCACATAAATTTCTTCCTGCAGTTCCTGCCAAGTCCAAATCAATTGAAGTGTGTTTGACATAACTGGCGCCAACCTTACTGATTAAATTAGATAATACCATCTTTCATTGTGAAGACTAGCTAAGTCTCCTACAGTAGTGAATACTATCATCAGTGGAGGGTTCTGATTGCATCTCCTAGACAATTGCAGACCCAGAATCTCCCCCTGGGGACTACACTAAGTGTAATGGACTTTGAAAAGGGAGCCAGGAGAAGAAAGTTAGTTGTTCAAATCCTTGGGGTAGAATGATGGATTGGTAAAGGACATCATCACAACTGCCTAGTAATATGTGCTGTGGAATAAATATCTTACATGGATTGTCTACTCAGGGCTAAGGGGGTGATACTGGGAAGAATGCTCACTGTGCAGTCAGGAGGCCCAAATTCTAATCCTATTTCTGTCACTGACTTGTTTTATGGTTTCTGGAAAGTCACTTGGCTTCTCTGTGTCTCAGTTTCCCTTATGTATAAAACAAAGGCAACAGTACCTTCACAAATAAATGTGATGCATTTTGTAACATCAAAGAACTGAAAGCTAAGCAGATATCAGCTGTCTGGGGAATGGCTGAACAGACTGTGGTATGTGAATGTAACAGAATAGGGCTGGGCAGTGAGAAATTAAGAATATTAGGAATTCCAAGAAACTTGAAGAAATTTGTATGAATTGATGAAGTGAAATAAGAGCTAGGAGAATGACATTTAGGATAAATTAAAAAATATAAGCGAAGAGATCATTAAAAAGGAGCTGAGACTGAAAGAAAGCTGGACAATAAGTGATATTTACATAACGCTTTAATTTGCAAAATTTTTTTTGCAAAATGCAATTTTTTTTTTTTGCAAAATGCAAAAAAGCATTTGCAAAATGCTTTATATCCAAGTTTTCATTTAAGCCTCTTAGCTAAAGTTAAAGCATTATTTATATTTTACATTGAGGCAAACAGATGTTAAGTGATTTGTCTAGGGTCACACTGTCATTGAGTGTCTGAGGCCAGATTTGAACTGAGGTCTTCCTAACTCCAGGCCCAGCACTCTATCCACTGAGCCATCAGCAGCCACTACAATGTTGAGTGACCTTGAGCTAAGGTGTTTTAGCCTTAACACCTTCATTAATCTTAACATCTTCTTGGTGTCCTAGATCATGGAGATAGCTGAAATGACTCTATCTCTAATGTATAATTTCTGTTTTGGAAAGGTTTGAGAGATCATAAATATCAGAGAGAATATCTAGTCCTTCATCTTGTTGATCATGTGACTCAGAAATCTGCTAATAGCTCTTTTTCAAAGTATTATTATACAGTTAACTTTGAATTAACTATCAGTGACTTCATTAGTCATAGCAAGCTAATCACAGGACCTACAGCTACCTCTTCTACCATCGTCTTCAGCATGAAAACACTAGTTTCTCTACTGAAGAGGCAATATTACCTTGTAATAAAGACAACCTTCCCCCTTCCCCAGTGCCATGGAGATCCAAACTCCAAATGGCAGAAATTTGCCCAGGCTACAATAGTAGCAGTATGGCAGCACTCTGTATAGACCAGAAAACTGAGGGAATGTGGCAGGACCCCATCATAGGGGCTTGTCTGGCAACTCCACTAAACCTAAAGAAAAGAGCCCAGCATTCAGTGGGAGTCAGTTCTGTTCCCAAAATGTCTTTTGGTATAGATACCTAGCTAATGAATCATGCATTATCCAGCATGGGAGCAAGGTGAGATGCTTTGAGATCCAGACCCTAAGAAAACCACCATCAGAGAAGAGGAAGGCAGAAAGTGAACAATAAAGAAAGATCGAAATTTCCAAAGATCTCAGAAGAAAGAAAGCTTAAAGACCTTGAGCATAAGCAGATAAATCAACAGGGAAGACATTAACAGCAGAAAGAAATATGACTTCCAGATCTTGTAAATGAGTTCAGATACCTATAAATAAATATTGCAAAACAAGGGAAAATGATGCAACACTTGTGAGATAGAGAACCTTGTGGCTTTTGAAGAAAGCATAGAACCACAATGCACTATTCCTTAGTGGTTTAAGGGAGAAATGAGAATTGTGAAAGTTGAGTTTATGGCCTATGCAACTTAAATAATTGGCAGAAAAGAAACACTTGAATCAGTAGTGGCAAATCTTACCAAATAAATGATCAGCAATATAAATGCACAGAAGTGAAGGACAATATTGAAGAAGAGAAATAAAAAGCAGTAATGTTAAAAGAAAACATTCTGTCTATACAACCAAAGTATGTTGATCTTAAAGATAAGATTCATAGAGACAACACAAGGATTATTGATTTCTCAAAAGAATATGACAAGTCCCCAAAACCTGAAAACTGTAGTAGAGGAAATAATACAATAAAAATGCGGAGGCCTTCTCAACCTAGAAAACAAAGTGCCAATCTAAAGAATCCATATATTACCTCTAGAAAAATTCCAAGACTGCAAACTCTAAGACACATCATGGTTAAATTTAACAATTCCATTACAAAAAAACCAAATTCTGCAAGAAACCATGAGAAAGAAACTCAAATACAAAGGAAAGGGAATTTGAATAACACAAGATTATTTTTCATGTACTATAAAACACAGGAGAGAATGGAATAATGTATTATCAAGAGTAGTTGAGGTCAGAATGCAGTCCATGGTGACTAACTGTTCAAATCTGAGTTTAACCATAAATGAAAAAATGGTGGACATTCAATAATAGTCATTTGAAACATTCTTAGAAACAAAACCAGACATGAAGATATAATTTGCTTCTCAAACACCTCATGTAATAGAAATACAGAAGTACAGCAACCAAGGATAGCAACACTAACACTAACAGAAACAGCAGAGAAACCATTGAGAGACTTTTTTTTTTTAAGCAATCAGGGTTAAGTAACTTGCTCAAGGTTACACGGCCAGTTATTTTGTGTGGGTGCCAAGTATCTGAGGCCGGAACTGATCCCTGGTCTCCCGACACCGGGGCCTTACTCACTGAGCCTCCTGGCCACCCCAGAGAGACTTCTTTTTAAACATACAGAAGGAGATGGGATGAAGGTGGAAGTAGGTGAAGGTGATAGTGGAGAGGCAGGCTAAGGCATTGTGGAATGAAGCCTATGGGTGAACCACTGTTTTTTTGTGGGACTAAATTACAAAGTGGGAGGGTACATGGAAGGGGAGCGAGCAGGCTGAGGACAGAGGGGAGTGCATGATCTAGTAGAGGGATAAGGAAGAATGTTTCTCCTTGGTTTCTCAGGAAGAAGACTGACTGAAGGAGAATAAGTGAAGACATAGATGCTGAGGTTGGGAAGGAATGGGAAAAGGGAGAGCTCTTGTTTTGCTAGTGAGAAGGCGTGTCACTGATGAATGCTCCTATGGGTGAAGAGAGATGTTCTATGAAGAGAGATGGGGACCTTGTGCCAAGTGTTGTCTATATGGATTTGGTGCTTAGAGAAACTGTTTATCCCACTTCAGGAGAGGGGAGTTGAAGCTCCTGGGAGCAATGGGTGCCTGGGGTAGCAAGAATTAGGTAGGAGATTTTGAGGCAAATGGGGAAGGGACAGGTGACCAGAGGGAGGGCAAAGGTCAGTTGTAGACTGCATAATTGGCTATGTGTATGTGTGTGAATCCTGCCATGGAATGACATCCTCTCTATCATTTGTAGAAATTTGTATCTTTCTGGGAATGAGACACAATGGAAAAGGAGGATCAGGGGCAAACTCTACAAATTGGTGGCAGAAACTGCTGAGAGGGCAGAGCCCAGAATAGGGACCTCAAAAATTTTGATTCCATGAGAAATTCAGAAAATAGAGAGGGAATAAATTTGTAAGGGACCATGTAGCAGAGAATGTGGGTCTAGAGTAGACAGTATGGGAAGATGGATAGAGAAATTCTCTCAGGGAATGGATATGGAAAATGAAATGAAAAAAAAAAACAACAACTAATGAATAGGACAAGTTGAAGAGGAGGGGAGAAGGGGATTCTAGGGAAAAAAAAGAGAAGAATGAAATAATCAGATAAAATCAGAAAAGAAAGAGGAACTTATAAGCAAAACTCCAAAGTGAAAAGATGGGAGAGGGGGAACTTGGTGGTAGGAAGAGAGCATGTAGGAGTAAGGCCATCTTAAAAAAAATTAAGCTAAAGTATTTGAAGAGACAGAGTTCTATGTTTAAAGTGGAAGAGAGAAAGACCTTAAAAAATTCACCATTAAAGACAAATGGAGGAAAACAACCTAACTCTCATAACTTTAAATGTGAATGGATTAAACAATAAAATAATAAAAAAAGAATGACATTGGATAAGAAAACAAAGCCCCACAGTTTGTTGCTTACAAGGGACATATTTGAAAAGCAGATATACACAGAAAGTTGACCAAATAGAAGAAAAAGAGCACATGGAGGGTAAGAATGGGACTTAACTGCTAAATTACTTCATTTTTTTCTGTTTCCAAATACCCAGAATAGTTGGGTGCCTTGCACAAAAGAGCTGCTCTACATGTACTATTTGATTTGATTTGGATGACTTTTCCATGAACTAACTAACTGGGCGTCTTTGAGCAAGCCATCTCACTTCTCCCCACTCAGCTGACTCACTTGTTTCCTGATGGGATTGGGGTAAATGACTTTTAAAGTCCCTGAAAGGTTTAAGATTCTCAAATTCTGTTCTCTGATGATTAATGAAAGGGTGTTTCAACCAATCCCTAGCACCTGAAGATAAATCCACAGAAGAAAGGCAAGGACTGTGTCTGTTTGAGATTTTGAAAAGGCTTTTTTCTAAAGTCCTATTCCAATGCCATATAAATAATTCAGGTTTCTTGAAGATTCTGTGAGTGAAGTGTAGGCTCCTACTAAGTCAATCATTATTTATTAAGCACCTACTATGTGCCAGGAAGCTCTGGGAATACAAAGAAAGGCATAAGATAATTTCTGCTCTCCAGAAATTCAGTCTAATGTGGGAGACAGCATGAAAACAAACCACTGTGTGCAAACAAGCTACGTGCAAAATACATAGGGAACAATTAACAGAGGGAAGATACTAACATCAAGAGAAATGGAGAGACTTTTTGTAGAAAGTAGGCTTTTAGCTGGGACTTGGAGGACATCTGGAGTCCAGTAGGCAGAGATGAGGAGGGAGAGAATTCCAGTCACGGGAGCCAGCCAAAGAAGCCAGAGTCAGGAGGCGGAGAGTCCTGTTTGAGAAACAGCAGAGAGAGATGTATGTTTAGGGAGGGTCTAAGTGTAAGAAGACTGGGGAGGAAGGAGGGAGCCAATGGATTGCATAATGGGTTCTATTCCCCAGGTTTCTGTTAATATCTTGTCTACCTTTCTAATCGCATCTCACATTACTTCCTTTCATACAGCTTATATTTAACCAATTGGATTACTTCTTCCCTAAACTTGTCCCACCCTTTTCTGCTCGAGAGTTTCACTCATACTGCTCCTATCCTTCCTATGCTTAGAATGTACTTTGTTCATGTCTCTATCTTTCCTAACCACTAAGACCTATGTTAGATAACACTTCCCTGAAACTTTCTTTGCTTTCTTCTTCCTAGTAACTCTCATACCTAGATGCTTATACATCTCCTGTGCAATTAGATATGACATCTAATATTATTAGAGGTAGTGTTGGTGTAATAGAATTTTGGCTTCAGAATCAGCCACATACTGGTTGTATGACCTTGATTATGTTCCCTAAACTCCCAGTACCCCCATACAACTTCCTGAGACTATAAAGTGTAGGACAATTGTTGATTTGTGTCTGTAGACACAGTTGGCTCACCTAGAATTTCCTATGTGATTGAAATCATAAGTCTGGGCAAAAAAATAAAGATAAAACCCACCTATAACATAGTTATTTATTTACATGTCATCGTTTCTATACCATTAAAAACTTTTTGAAGGTTGGAATATGTCCTATTCATTCCTATGACATCCTCATACCTAGCGGGCAATCGATAATTGTTGAATTTGTTGTTAATTCCTTATCTCCAATCTTGCCTCTGTTGGATTTTAGAAAAATGGTGTTTACCGGTGTTTCTTACACAGATATCTATTTCACAGATATCTAACGAGATGGTTACCTTTGTTGCCCTCAAATGAGTTCAACACGAACACTGTCGGTATTGCTGAGCCCTGACCTAGGGGAAAATGACGCCGTAAACATAATTATTCTTTGCTGAAAGGAAGCAAAGACAGATTGTAATAAAAGGAAAACTGTGCATCATGCATTGCATCTGATGGAGCACACTTGAGGATGGGCCTGGTGAGTCACGGTGTTCCCCACAAATTACCAGGGCAATTCAGTGCACACTTGATGGGAGGGTGTTTGTAGGGCCATCCACCAACATCGCCTATGGAGTGAGATGCATGAGATACCACATATATCTAAACTCAAGGATAGAAGACTCACTGGAGAAACTAAAAGAGAAAATGTAAAATATTCATCTGGCAACCTAACCAAGACCTAGGTTCTAGCCTTGACCCTTCTACTAACTTGTTCAACCTTGGACAAGTATCTGAATTATTGAATCAGAGAGATGGAAGGGGTCTTGAAGATGATCCCCTGCAAATTCCTCATCTGACAGATAGGAAAAATAAGGATCTGACTGAGAAATGCCTTGCTTAAAGTCATAGAGTTTAAGCTATTTCCTTGTATGTAAAATGAAGGACCAAAGGGAAAGGTTCAACTGAGTGATCTCTGAGAGGTCCCTTTCAGCTCTAACAAGCTCTGATTCTATGAATGATTTAGACCACCAGTCAGGCCAGGATGTAGGATGAGAGGGGACAAATTGTTCTGATAGAGTCATCAACAATAAGGTGCCTGCCATGTCTCCAGGAAGGACCTCTGAAATCTAATCTTCTTTCATGACAGGATGGAAGGTGATATATCAAAGGATTCTTTCCAGTCCCCAAGATTCTAGAATTAACCTTGCCCTCCTTGGATGTCTAAAGTTCCTTATTACACCACAGGAAATTGACAAAGAAGATTCAATGGGCATTCTGACAGCAATGAAAAACTGACCACAGAGTCAACGTATGACCTCTGCTTGTGTGCTCCATAAGAAAAATCAAAGTCTATATTAGAAGCGGTTTTTAATTAGTCAAGTTGTGCAGTGGTTAGAGAGATGGGAGTGGAGTCAGGAAGAGCGGAATTCAAAACTAGTCTTAGATTCTTACACGAGGTAGATGTTTCCAACAGACAAATTTTAACCTGATAAAAGGAAAAACTTTGTAACAGATAAAAGCAACTTCCAAAGACAGTGAGTATATATACCTCATTACTGGAGGTCTTCAATTCAAATCCAGATAACCACTCCAGTGTTAATAGGCATGATTTAAGAATTGTTTTCTAATTTTGAGAATATATGTGGAAGAATTAGGCATTTAAATCAACAGCTGCAGTAATCAATGGTGAACACAAGAGGGAGCTCCAGTCTAGTTTATGCAATGGATGGCGTGTTAATCGTTTCTCTACTTTTCAAAGAATTTAGTGTGAATTCCTTCCAACCCCACCAATGGTTGGCCAGACTCTGCTAGAAGCCCTTGAGTGTTCCGAAACACAATCAGAGGTGGCTCATTTTGTTTTTAGAGAATTCTCTCTAATTGTTAAAAATTTCTTTCTTATATCTAGGAAAGCAATCAGAATCTATGTTCCTTTGCCCAGTTGGTACTGCTTTTGACCACTGGAGACAAGCTAATGTCTTTACATTTCTTCAAATATTTGAAAAAAGGGTGTCCCATCTAAATCTTTGCTCTGGTGGTCAGTGGGGGAGGAGGGAGGAGGAAAGAGGGAGGAAGCAAGTCATCTGGGATTTTTCTATTTTAACTGATTATTCTTGCTAACTAGTGCTAAGCTCATTTGTTTTTACTTGCTGAAGGACTACAAGTTCTGTTACATTCTCCAAACTTTGGCCCTTTGTTCTTGGCCTTAGGTATTAAATTTTTTTCCCCTAGTATTTTAAGACAGTATTATTGTGGTCATTTAAATCAAAGGTAAGAAAGAAATCATATCTCATTAAGCTGTTTTTAAAAATCTTGCTTATTTTGTTACAACATGGTGCCCTACTCAAAGTGAACTTTGACAATATAAAAGAGCAATTTTTAAAGTACAGGAAGAAAAATTCAATTTATTTCAACTCAAGACTTATTTACTGAGGACCTACTACATGCCCCAAACTTTCCAAAGCATTTGAATGAATTTATATAGCATATGTAGGCCATCTAGGTGGATGGCCTACAGTGGATAGAGTACTGGCCCTGGAGTCTGGAGGATTTGAGTTGAAATCTGGCCTCAGACATCCTTTTGGTCTTACTTCCTTATCTGTAAGATGAGCTGGAGAAGGAAATGGCAAACCATTCCAGGATCTTTGCCAAGAAAACCCCAAATGGGGTCACGAAGAATCTGACATGACTAAAACAACTTGACAACAATATTATGTGTAGAATGGGAGTAGGGGAAGCGCATACACAAGTGTCTGACAGTCTGTATTCTCAG
>NW_027187340.1:2490839-2497983 GCF_028583685.1 Petaurus breviceps papuanus
ACAGAGGCAGCATTTAAACTTAGACCATCTGATTCCAAAATCTTTGCACTGACAGTACTATTCCTTGGAAAAATGATATTCAATTTATAGTATTTGTCTGGATGTTCAATGGGTTTATCTTCTGATTAAAACAAACAATTAAGCTTCTTTGTCCTTTCACTTTATTCTCTGTAGCAGCAAGTACACTAGCATATCCAGGATGGCTGCTAGCACAGGTTCCTAGATCTGCTTTTCTGGAGGAAAGCAACTCAAAATCGGTTAACAATCTTGCTTTAATCAAACACATGTCATTTACCTAGTTCAGGGGAAAAAGGTCAGCACCCCAAACTTCAGAGAATATAAACAGAGGTTACAAGCAGACAACAAATACAGACAGAGAAACATCAGCAGACAGGCTTCCAGCTATCTGATCATTACATCCATACCTAGTCAGTTACCAGAGAGGGAACCACCAACATCTGGGTTTTCAAAGCTGGGGGCTCAATGGCTGCCCAGAGTCTCATCTGGTCAAACAACACAACTCTTCTCAAAGTGAGCCCCAAAGTATAACTTCACCTCAGGGTATATATAGCCTTCTCCTGGGTCAGAGAATGTCACAGCCCTTTTGACTCACTGCCCAATCACAAAGTAACAAGGTGTGGGCATTCCTGAAAAACAAGCCTCCTGCCACAGGCTCCATGTGACCACATTCAGCCTATTAGGGGGCAGAGTATATTTTCAAATCAAGGAAGGTTCTCAGAGTCACTTAAGCCTATCAAAGGGCCAAGTGGCAGGGAAGATCTTCAGATTCCCATTCCAATAACATTCTCCAAGATTTCCTTAGGTCTTCTTGGTGGGATTGGCTTTGTTATTTCAGCTGAGGAAGAGAAGATGAATAAGGGTGGGAAAAGAAGAAACATGAAGGGACTGAGAACATCCATCCTGAAGTTTACAGGCATGTCCTTTGTATGTCCTTAGCAGTTCTCCTCTTGGGAAACATTTATCTTGAAATCTGGGTGAGCAGTTTGCTACCTTTCAAGTGATATTGGAGTCAGTTTCCATTAACTATTTTCTCAAAGCTCTGTCCCATATACTGGTATTGGGAAAAATAGCATTTTTAAAAAAATTTATTTTTAGTTTTCAACATTCACTTTCATAGAATTTTGAGTTCTAGATTTCCTCCCCCTTCTCAAGACAACACGCTATCTGATATAGGCTCTACATATACATTCATATTAAACACATTTTCACATTAGTCACGTTGTAAAGAAGAATTAGAAGCAATGGGAGGAGCCATGAGAAAGAAGAAACAAACAAAAAAAAGAGAGCAAGAAAGCTGTATGCTTTGATCTGTATTCAGACTCTATAGTTCTTTCTCTGGATGTGGATAGCATTTTCCATCATGAGTCTTTTGGAATTATCTTGGATTATTGCATTGCTGAGAAGAGCTAAGTCTATCAAAATTAATTATTGTACAATGTTGCTGTTACTGTGTATGATATTCTCTTGGAAGAATAATATATAAAAGTATATAAAAGAAGTAGATGAGCTTCTCTAAAGATGTCAGGTTGATAGCTTTGAAGAGAGGAGTTGGCAAAAGGATAAGAGGAAAATATTTGTAATGCCATTTTTTATCTCAGTACCAAACCAAATGCAATTCAATCCAAGCCAATCTAATCCAGCCCAACCAAAGGCAATACAACCCATCCCAATCCAATCAAATCCAACCAGCATTCACTAAGTGCCCTTCATAAATAAGGTACTGTGCTAGTTGACAGGGGTACAGAGACAAGATGGAGAATGTCTCTACCTTCAATGAGCTGGGTTGTTTTTTGTTTTTGGGTTGTTTTTTTTTTTTGTAGAAGGATACACCTGTGATCATTTAAGTGTATCCTTGATAATTTGAGGAGGGAGAGGGCACTAACACCCAAAGTACACTTGCAAAGGTGAAAGGACTGGGCCTTTTCTTAGCTTTTAGTATGGATCTAGGTGGCTCAGGTGATAAAATGTTGGACCTGGAGTTAGAAAGACTCATCTTCCCGTGTTCAAATCTGGCTTCAGACACTTTCTAGTTGTGTGACCCTGGGCAAGTTACTTAACCTTGTTTGCCTCAGTTTCTTCCTCTGTAAAATGAGCTGGAGAGGGGGTGGCTAGGTGGTGCAGTGAATAGAGCACCGACCCTGGAGTCAGGAGAACCTGAGTTCAAGTCCGGCCTCAGACACTTAACACAAAAAACTAGCCGTGTGACCTTGGGCAAGTCATTTAACCCCAATTGACCTCCAAAAAGAAAAAAAAAGAAATCACTGGGTGGCTAGGTGGCACAGTGAGTAAAGTGCCGGCCCTGGAGTCAGGAGGACCTGGGTTCTGTTCAGGCTTCAGACACTTAACACCCACACAAAAGAACTAGCCGTGTAACCTTGGGCAAGTTACTTAACCCCAATTGCCCTCCAAAAAAAAGGCAAACAAACAAACAAAAAAAAAAAACGAGCTGGAGAATGAAATGGCAAACCACTCCATTATCTATGCCAAGAAATTCCCAAATGGGATTACAAAGAGTTGGGTACAGCTTGAAGAAAAACAATAGGACCTCAGGATCACAGATGTAGAGTTGGCAGGGACTTTAGAAGCTATTAGTCCCTCAGAGACTCATAGATTTGGTCTAGCCCCTTCATTTTACAGATGAGGAATCTGAGGCTGAGAGAAGTTAAGACACTTACTCAAGGTCACACAGAAAGTGAAGGGCAGAGACAGGATTAAAACATATGTACACCTCACATGGGACAAAGGAGGAAGGAGTATTTTGGAGATTTAAAGTCAGGTTTAACTTTTTGTTCCATGATGCAATTATTTAATGCAAAAATATACAGGCCCCTCTAATTTATAGGCCACACAAAGTCTTTAACACTCTTTCTTTCCCCATGGAATTTCATGGCTAGATGGGAGGTGTTCTTTCAATGGTCCCATTGAAATGCTTTCACTTAGAGACTGGGCTTTTCCTAGAGTGGTCATAAAATTTGATGTCTGTACTTAATTCAGTATTGGTGCTGAAAGGTGAGTGAAGTCCTTGAGATGCCAGAGAGCCAGGACTTAACAGCAGCAATGCTGGCGCTCCCACTGAATGCAAATTGGAAGTTACCAGGATACTGCAACAGCATCTGAGCCGGTGTCCTGCCTCCCAGTCTTTCTGCCCTCCAGTCTCCTCCACACAATGCTAGCTGCCAGATTAATCTTTTTTAAACACTTCTCTCACCACATCATTCCCCAGCCCCCAGATCTTCATTAGCTTCCTGTTGTCTATTGAATACTGTCCAAAGTCATCTGGTTAACGTCCAAGGTCCTTCATCATTCGCCTTCACGCTATCTCCTCAAGAGAAGGCACTGTGGGGCAGGAGACGAAGTGCTAGCTTTGAATTAGGTTAGGCTTTGAATCTCAACCCTGCCCTAACTCTGTTATCATACATGTAAGCTATTTCTTCATCTGTAAAATGGGGATAATACCTCCTCTTCCTACTTTACAGGGTGGGATAAGACAGTATGTGTAAATCTTGAAGTACTACTAAAAAATAACATTTCTATGCACTTTAAGGTTGGCAATATACTTTAAACATATCCTACCATTTGATCCTCAAACAATCCTGTTGTGCTATTACATGTCCATTTAACAGATTAGGAAACTAGGTTTAACAGAGGTTAAGTGACTTGCTCAGGCCACACAGCTGTCTGAAATGGGATTTGAACTCACATCTTCTTGAGTCCGACTCCAGCACTCTATCCACCGCATCACCTAGCTGCTTGGTAAACGTCAAGCTAATTAATATCCTCCAACAGATACCCTCCTTCCTGTTTACTGCTCACAGCAATTTTATTTTCTCCTCTGTCCTTTTGCTCACGCTCTTCCCTCCCCTCAAATTCTATTTGTCCTTTAAGGTCTAATTAAGTTCCGTACTTGTAGCTTTCCCAAATTGCTGTAGCTGACAATATTTTTTCTCCCTTTTCCGTGCTCCTATTTTGCTTAGAGTAGTGGTTGCCAACCTTCTTCAGTATGTATGCCTTTAGTAAATGTTAAAAAAAAGTCACAGACCTTTCCTAGGAGCCTAGCTTTACTGTTAATATCTATTGATTGAGAAAATCCATAATGACAATGAAAAAAACCTATAATGCATTTCAGAAAGGCTTGCTGTTCCTTATACACAACATACAGTCTCTTACCTCCATGACTCTGTGAATTGTTGATTAATTTATGGAATGATGAAATGGGGGCAGGCATGTCTGGTTCTTTGGGTACTTGCTGGGAAAGATCATTGATGGCATCAGGGAATAATGCTTCAATCACATTTTAATAAGGTACAGAGGGTGCAGGGGTAAAGGGCACACAAATTATAGACAAGTGGCAAAATGGGGGTTAACAGCGGCAGACAGCATGGGGCTAGGGTTTGGGTGGCAGAGGAAGTTAAGTAGCATAGGGAAAAGAATGGGGAAAAGTCATGGAGATTAATGAATTAGAGTTGGGAGCTCTTAGCAGCCTGGATCCATAGGTGATGGAAGAGTGCTGGGAGGGGGCAGGAATTTGGGGTCTCTTTTTTATAGTGTTTTGGTGGAGGACAATCTAACTCTGATCTGTGCCACCTTGGTGGTTAGCTCATTAACATAGCTGCATCATCTCAAAGTTAGGTTTTACTGTGGATAATGGAGGTCATCCGAGGTTTACGTACCGTAGAACCAAAAAAGCTCTAAGAGCAAGACCTAGGTTTAGCACATAGTCTTAGGATATGATTTTTAGTTAATGTATGATATAGTTTGCAAATGATGTTCTTTTGATCTTCTAGATAGTCTGTACGTGACTTTTAGGTTCTCCTTTGCAATCTTACTTCCCACTATTGTTACTGTAGATTGGCTACTCATAAATTTACTTATTATACTAACTAGAAGAAGGTGAGTGGGTGGTCAGGGGGACCAGAATGAGATATAATTTTAATACACTTTGCAAGACTGTCCCTTAGGCTTGGAATATTTTCCATCTTCACTCCCTCTTCCCCAATCCCTTATTCAGTATGCCAACTGGAATTGTAAATTTCTTTTTGAGATCCAGGTACATTTATTGAAAACATTTCACTCTCCTGTTTAGGCACAATGGGAGTTAAGTAAAGATAAATGAAATATTAGGTAAATGAGAGTGTATGAAATTAGGTTGCTTCTTCTCTTCTTCCATCTCTTCCTTTGTCTTTGCTGGAGGTCAGCTTTAATATTTATCCCTGCTGATTTAACTCAATGAGACGGCCAGCAAACACAGCCAGGGTTCCAATGATACACACCAGCATGAAGACTCCAAGGAGAATATGATCCATGACCATTGCCACAAACTTCCATTCCTCGGCAGCCTATGATGGAGGAAGAAGGTGTTAGAATAGAATGTCTTTAAAAGAATAGAATAGAATGTCTTCCTATGATCAATGGTTTAGTAAATTTGGTATCATTTAACATTTCTGCAGAGTTCTTTTTTGTTTGGAGACTTTAAAGGGCTCAACAATTATTGGCTGACAATTATTATTACTTGTTTACAAATGGATCATTTTTAATGAATAATTTTCTGAGTTCACACAATGTGAAAACATGATGAAAATTTTCCTTGGCCCCATTCCTGAAAGCCAACTTGCCCACTAAGCCTAATCTATCCATCCACAAGTATAACTAATTTTTTTTAAGTCTCAAACTATTTCACTTACGTTATTGGATTCTTGCTCTGATTTCATGGTTTCTGCAATGTATTTGACTCCCTCGATGGCGCTCTTTACATCAGGATGTTTGATGAGTGGAGAATGGAAGGCCATGGTTTGGGGTCCTGGTTTACCAGAAATCTCAGAAATGTCAATATCTTCTGTAAAAATCTTTTTTTCCTGTTTTTCTCTGGTTGGTCGTTTCATTGTCGAAAAGAACATGACATTTGGGATTGTGTGAATGAAAACCTAAAAAGGGAAAAATATTCTACTTTAAAAGATTGTATCAGAAATGACCCCTCTGAAATGACTCTGGGGATGAACAGAATGTCACAGTTAACAATGATGTTCTGTAATATAATATGTTTGCCACTGGAGGGAACCTGTTCTGCACACTGGCCTGCTAACTCAGACTTCCACTGGGTTTCGCTCATTTCTTTTTATTGAGAAAAAGTGCTGTATGGATCTTCTGAGGGGTATTTAAAGACCCTGGCCCTCCAACTCCAACAAAATCTCTTCGTGTGCCATAAAAAGAGATATCATTCATTTGGATTCCTGTGTGATTTTGTCAGAAAACCCTAGGATGCTTAGATTTTTAACACTTATCTTTAATTCCTTCATTTAAAAGATTCTGATTTCTATTCTGCCCCCCCCCCCATCTTTTATAATATGGGTGTTTCTAAGACAAAGAAAGCAAGGTAAATCCTACCTCTAGTTGGTTGCTATGTAAGCTCTAATAGGTCCACCAAAGAGGTGGTGCAGTGATGCAGACCCTACCCACAAATTCCACACAAGATGAAATATCGCCTGAATGTGATGGGAATATATACGTCTGTAAGGGAAGGTGCTCCTGCTTCCTGAGTCCTCATGAATGGCATGTTAACGGTGGATGTAGAAGCAATGAAGTCTTGGAGGAATCACTGGTGTAGACTGCAGGTCCAGCCTGTGGCGATGCCCGTATATATCCTAAAAACCCTCAGTGCCCTCCCCAGGATACTGCAGCAGCCTGAAGGGACTTGGATGTGCTTAGGCTATTTCCTGTTCCCTTGAACCTTCTCCTCGAACCAATGTATTCTTTGGTACTTTCTGCTCACTCCTCTCTCTGTTCTTTCTCTTTTTTCCATTTTAAAATGAGCTTCAAGGTTGTGCACCAGAAGTACTTTTGGTCTCTTTGAAGGAAAGGTGTCATAAAGCCCCAAAAGACATTGTATTAGAATCCAGTGAGGTAATATATATAAAACTCTTTGCACACCTTAGGGCACTGTATACATGGCAGCTTTTTATTGTTGTTGTTATTACTGTGCAGTAAGTGCACACAGATTTAAAGAGGCCCTGTGCAGTAGAGGCTAGAGAGTTAGCCTTGGCCAGGAAGATCTGGATTCAGGTCTCTTCTTTGGTGCAGCTTGGCTAGGTGGTGCTGAGAAGGTTCTAGCCAGGAAGATCTGGATTCA
>NW_027187340.1:2497993-2559001 GCF_028583685.1 Petaurus breviceps papuanus
TGGCTAGGTGGTGCTGAGAAGGTTCTAGCCAGGAAGATCTGGATTCAGGCCTCTCCTCTGATGCAGCCTGGCTAGGTGGGGCTGAGAAGGCTGAGTAACCTCTTACCACTCTGGGTGAGTCTCCAAGACCAACTGCAGACTGGGTTCCAATCAGGACTAGCAGAAGGTTTTTGTTTATTGGAAGTTTCCTGCACCACTGAAATCACAGGTCTGGTTCAGCATGTATGGATAGGGATCAGACCTGTGATGAACAGTCTGGGGAACTCTCGGGTGAGGAGACTCTCTTTTCCAGTGCGGAGCAGCCTCCTTCCAGTCCCTCACATTCTAGGAGAGCTGCTCAGAGCCCTGAGAGGTTAAATGACTTGTCCACGGTCATAGAACTAGCATGTAGTAGGAAAGTGACTTGTATCTAGAACCTCTTGACTCCAAGTCTGATTCTCTAGACCAGAGGTATCAAACACACTGCCCACAGCAGCACTTGCCCAAGGTCACACGACTAGTTTTTGTGTTAAGTGTCTGAGACCAGATTTGAACTCAGGTCCTCCTGACTCCAGGCCCGGTGCTCTATTCACTGCGCCACCTAGCCACCCCACATGGGGATGTTTTAATGGCCTTAGTTTCTGTTTTTGAGTTTGACACCATTAGTCTATCCATCATTTCATGATTTCCTCCTTAGTGCTGTAAATAGTCTATATCACTGATAATAATAGTTGACACTCATATAGTGCCTTAAGGTTGGCAAAGTGCTTTATACAGATGATTTCATTTGACTCTTCTACATTTGTTAAATCTATGTGACATGGGACATGAAAGAGATACAGGGCCAAATCTAGGCAATGCAGAAATAAAAGATATAAATAAAAATTCACATGTAAAACGGTCCACAGCTCCCAAACCCTCTGTACCCTAATTCCCATCTTTGACTGTCTTCCATTATGAAGTCTCCACTATGGAACCATTCTCTGATGGCTCCTGTCTTCTTGTCACCATCCTGATCCCTGCAGACCTCTGCCTTGTCTTTTCATAGGGAGATTCCATCCACTTCTAGTCTCAATCCCAGACCTATCAACATCTCTCAATAGGTGGTCCCTCTAGCAGAAATACATTGGTTTCCACAAAGAAGATGAAAGTAAAAAGTTATTTCAAAAGTCTCACAACCTGTGAGTAGGAGAAGGGATGTTTAATCATTCTCCCTGATCAGAAGGATTCTTTGAGGTTGTATTTGGGATGGGATTTTCAATTCATGTTTTCTATCCCTCTGAGATCTATATTACATGTTTTATTCATGTCAAGAAAACAGTGAAAGAAGGCTTCCACAAAGATATGCTGAGAAAGAATTTTTAGTTCCTTAATAACAGAATTCTATCAGCTTCGATGTGTTATGATGGATTTACAGATGTCCATCATGACCAAGCATCCTTTGAGTGTGCAACTCAAGATGTTTGGAAATCGCCACACTCACCTTCCTCACCCATTCAGGCATGACGTGAGTACTTGGAGAGCGGTGGTGAGTGTTGATGACTATCACTGTGATGATGATTGATGCAATGACAAAGACCATGGTGAACAACATGTATTTGCCTATTAAGGGTACTGCGCTGGAGGTGGAAGGAATCAGCTCCACAATAACCAAGAGGAACACAGTCAAAGAAAGCAAGACAGAAATACTGAGAGTCATCTTTTCTCCTGAAAGAAAAAAAGAAAAAAGAGAGAGACACTGACTCAGAAAGTTAAGTAATAAGCCTAAGAAGGAATTGATTCAGGGTGGGATTTCATAGATGCTCTGCTAATTTGTCACATGCCATGAAAAACTTGTTGAGACTGTTGGGGGATTTTATTTTTTATTAAGGGGATTTATTCTGTGAAGTTCAGATTAAGTCAAAGGGTTGCACTTAAGGACCTAGAGGGCCACATGTGGCCTTGAAATTGCAGGTTTCCCACCCCTGCTTTAGATGATTTGGTTTTAGGTGAATTAACCTGCTCTTTTTTAAAAAATTAATTTGTAGAATAAAACAAGCATTTCCATAACATAGCATAATAAAAAGTAAAATATAATAAAATAACATAGTATAATAAAAAGTAAATATAGTAAAATAAAAAGAAGATTGCATCTGTTCATTTTGACTAATAGCTATAGTAAGTGGTAAACTTTGAAGGAAAATTTTGCAAAGATGATCCTTAGTCTAGTGGCCCCCAAATAGCTTCCTTTGTGGAACTTTGCCCCAACCACCAAGAAGATACTGTAAAGATTGCTAGCATGCTAACTTCCCCTATGAAAACAGTTTTATCCTTTGCAAAGGTAGGGAAGGGGGAAGGCAAATCAAGGCAATGATTTAGAACAAATCCAGTATTAGCTTTTTAAATCAAATAGTCACATTGATTCTATTTCTTCCATCCTGCAGATGGACAGGAAGAGCAGATCTAAGGGAACAGGACTTGGAGTCAGGAACTAGACACTTGTAGTAAATTTGGACAGGTGGACAGGGAATTGGACATTTACTATTACCCTGGGCAGGTTATTCATCTTCTCTGAGCCTCAATTTCCTCATCTGTAAAATAGGGATAATAATCTATGTAATGTTTTAGGGAAAGTCCTGCATAATTGTGAATTAGTGTCATAACTCTTCTGATTAGGGAGCATTCTGTTTTACAAAATGATTTGGCCAGGCCAAGAAGGCCTCCTTCTCTCCTACCCCTGAAATAATGTGTATTATCCTTGTTTTCTAGCACAGTTTCTGATATCAAAGAATGACCCAGTTTGAGAGGTAGAAAGGATCCCATCTCGAGTCTCATCCCTCCAAGAAAGTTATTCCCACAATTAGGTACTGGACAAGTGGAGGTCCTTTGACCTTCTCAATGATTTTCAAAAAGAGACTTTAAAAAAAGTTCTCTTCTTCCTTGGAGGGTTTTTGTCTTCCCATAACTTCATGTATCCTGAGTTTTTCATAGATTAAAAAAGTTTTTTTTCTTTTTTATTCCATATATTTTCTTTTTCCTTTGTAAAATCCCATAATTAAACACACGGTTTTCTCTCATTGTCTTGGGTTGGAAATATCAACTGGGGGGCCAGGGATGAAATGAAATTTTGGAAGAAGGGCAAGGGTATAAGCATTAATATAGCCCCTACTATGTGCCAGACATTGTGCTAAGCACTTTATAAATATTATCTTACCCTGTGAGATAGATGCTGTTATTATCCCCATCTTACAATTGGAGAAACTGAGGCAAACAGAGGTTAAGTGACTTGTCCAGGGTTACACAGCTAGGAAGTATCTGAAGCAGGATTTGAATTTAGATTTTCCTGACTCCAGGCCCAGTGCTCTATTCATTTTGACATCTAGTGAAATGAAGAGACTGCAGTATCCTTGAGATGACCAATTCTATTTAAATGTTTATTAAGTGTCTACTACAACTCAGGCATTGTGCTGGTGTTTGGGGATAAAAAAAAACAACAGAAATATAAATCCCCACCATTAAGGAATTTGTATCTTGTTGGGATGGTGGGGAGAACATACCATATAAACAGATAAGTAAATGCATATATTTACAGGAAAAACAGAGAACTAGTCATCAGGGGGATCAAAAAAGGCTTTCAAGCTAAACCTTCAAGAAAGCCAGTGTTTCCAAAGTCAGGAGGGAGTTCATTCTAGCCATGAAGGACGGATAGTCTATGAAGACAGAGATGGGAAATGGTGTGTCAAGTCTGGGGAATAGTTAGTAACTCCAACGGTTTGGTTGAAATATCAAACATGTGAAGGAGAAGCATAGGCAATAAATCTAGAAAGGAAGGTGGCAGCTAGGTTGTGGAGAGCTTTAAACATCAAGCTGAGGGGTTTGGGTTTTTGTTCTAGAAGAAAGAGGGAGCTACTCAAGATTTTTGAGCAAGGTAATGGCATAGTCAGATCTGTGTCTTTGGAATATTAACTTAGCAGCCATGTCTCCATGTATTGGATTGGAAAAGAGAAAGACCAGAAGCAAGGAGGAGGCTACAGCAGTCTAGGTGAGAGAGGATAAAGGCCTGAACTAGGTATCCATAGGAGTAAAGATTAATTGGAGAGATGTTCTGGAGGTATTTGACTGAATGCAAGGATGATGAAGAGAAAAAAATCAAGGTTGACTCTGAGATTATGAAAATGAGTGACTGAAAAGACGATGGCCACTCTCAACAGAAACAGGAAAGTTTAGAAGAGATGTGGAGGGGAGGAAGGAAAACAAGGAGTTTGACTGTGAGTATTCTGAGTTTGCGATGCTGGGGACACTTAGATGGAGGTATCCAATTGTCAGTGATGAATGTGGGATTGGAGGAGGATACATGTTGTAATCTATCAGTTTCATAGGTTCATAAGATCATAGGACCTAGGGCTAGCAGAGCCCCCACAGGCCATCCCCCAAACCCTGTTATTTTACAGGTGAGGAAATTTAGGTACAGGGAGGTTAGTAAAATGTAAGCTCCTTGAGGGCAGACGCTGTTTGATTTTTGTCTTTCTATCTTCAGCACACAGCATAGTATCTTTCACATATTAGGTACTTAATAAATGTTTATCTAATTGAGGAAATTTAGGGCCAGATTTATAGATAAGGGAGATCATCACTAGCACAGAAATGATCATTGAAACCAAGAATGTAGATGAGTAGCTAAAAGACAGAAGAACAGAGGGCCCAGAATCGTGCAATGGGGGATACTCATGTTCTAATGGGCGATCAGAAAGAAGATCATCCGCCAGTTGGCGGGGACCTTCCCCTGGGCTTCTTGGGCTCTTCCTGTTTTTTGCAAACTCTTTGCTTTCTTCTCTTCCCTGTCTGGTGCCCTTCACTGGCATACAATTAATTAGACAACCACCCTTCCTACCTTTCTTTGACCTGCTTGCTTCCTTAGAAACATTTTATTCCCCTGTTTCTAGGGGCTTTTGCAGTTAGCAGATGTGTGCCTATAGTAATTACCTGAGCTCATATACTGCTGTTCCTGGATAATGCCAGGGAAAGCTTTTTAATGACAAGTTGCTGATAAGCACGGTACTCAGCTGCCCAGCTTTTAAGCTTTGACTGACACTCTTGCTTGGCTGATCCCATGAACTACAAATACACCCGTGTATAGCTTTCAAAGACATAAGGCAGGGAGGGAATTGTGGCAGGAGGGTTTTTTCCATGCCTTCGTGAAATGAAGTCTATCTATGCGAATGCCAGTTTCAGAAAGGAGCTTACCTAATTTACTTTGTCCACAACATTTTTTCCCAGCCTGCCCTCCTCACAGGAGGTGCACAGATGGCAAAATAAATCTAGGCTCTTCTTGGCTCCCAGTGACCTGCCCTGGTGGTGTTCTACAGTTTACACCCTTGTACTTGTGGTCATTATGTGGTTATGATTGCATTATATTTAATGCATACCATACTATTAATTATGATAGAGGCAATCTGGTGTGCTGGATAGATTGGTGGGCTTGGAGTCAGAGAGACCTGGCTTTGAATCCTCCCCATGCTAATTATAAGCTACATCACCTGTGTCACCTCTGTATGCCTCAGGTGACACTAGTACCTTTCTACCAAGTGGTAGTCTGATTGCCAGCTGTGTTGGTGGAAGGAGTTCCCGTATTGGGAGTTCCCCAAGCAGAGCTACTTTTCTCAATTCTTTCTGACACTTAAGACAGACAATATACAAATGAATGTGTTGCCTAGGCAATGAGGAGAAAAGAGATTCCAATCTTGAGCACAGCAGAAACACTACCAGTCTGACCTCCTATGTATGCATTTGGATCAGAACTGTGATTTCATTGGTGTAGAGAAATCCCAGTGAAGAAACTCCCCTGTACCAGCACAGATTTTATGGGTCATTGGTCTTCTTTGAGAACGAAGGGTCAATAACAACAAAAACCATCTAAAAGAGTTTTCTGGGGGTGTTGAGATGTAAAATGAAGTGCTGGGGCAGAAGCAGGATTTGAACCTGGGTCTCTTGCCACCAAGGCCAGCTCTTTAATCCCTAAGGATACTGCTTCTCTTTTAAACCTGCAGCATCCGGGAATTCCCAGGGATGTCCCATCCCAGTGCTCATCAGACCTGACTCTGCTTGGCTTGTGAGTGCAGACAAATTTGGGCACATTCAGAGTGGTATGGCCAGAGACAATACCACATCTATCTGTTGAAAATAACAGCAACAATAAGGACATACAGCATTTATGTAGCTCTTCAATGTTTGTGAAGTGTTTTTTCATAATTACCTTACCTGATCCTAGCAATAGCCCTGTGAGGCAAGTTCTAAGAGAAGAGGCATCTAGGTGGTACACAGACAGGTAATAGAATACCTCCCAGGAGGTATCACAAGGACAAAACAAGATGACATTTGTAAACATTTTGAAAACCTGACATCACTAAATAAATGCTAGTTATTGTATTTATCCCCATTTTACAGATGAGGAAAATAATCCTCAGAGCTTAAGCAACTTTAAAAAAATTTTTTTTGGAGGGTAAAAGTAGGGCAATTGGGGTTAAGTGACCTGCCCAAGGTCACACAGCTAGTAAGTGTTAAGTGTCTGAGGCCGAATTTGAACTCAGGTCCTCCTGACTCCAGGGCTGGTGCTCTATTCACTGCGCCACCTAGCTGCCCCCTTAAGTAACTTTTTTAGGGGCACACGGCTAATAAAGGACTGAAGGAGGATTTGAACTCAGGTCTTTCTGACTCCAGGTCCAGTTCTCTATCTACTGTATTACCTAGCTGCCTCATACATGTGCGTGTATACATATGTAGATGTCTCTACACATATAATACATACACATCAATGGGTAAGCAATTTTACTTCAGTGAAGCACAATGAACACTGCTTCCAATAAAGCCTTAATATAATGCTTCATGATGACTGGAGGTTATTCTGGGGTTCTCAAAATTGTTATTAATGGATAACAATGGATTTACATTCTGACAATTCCTATGATGCTAGAATGGCTTTGAATATAGGCTTTGGGGTGCTTGTATCTTTTGGTGTATAAGGGGAGGAACATCCTGACTGAGGTCTGATACAGAGAGATTTCCCAGTGGTTACAGTATTGGATTTAGAGTCAGTGAGACCTGAGATGAAATCCTGCCTTAGAAACTTATTGACCCTGTGACAAGACACTTAACCTCTGCTCGCCTCAATTTCCCCATCTGTAAAGCAGGGATAATTAATAACATACAGGACAACCACCCCTTCTGCCTTCTTCTTTGACCTGCTTACTTCCTTAGAAACAAACATTTTATTCCCCGGCTCCTATGGGCTTTTGCAGTGAGCACACGTGTTGTTGTTCAGTTGTTTTTCAGTCATGTCTGACTTTCTGTCACCCCATCTGGGGTTTTCTTGGCAGAAATACTGGAGTGGTTTGCCACTTCCTTCTCCAGCTCATTTGACAGAGGAAGAAACTGAGGCACACAGGGGCAAGTGACTTGGTCAGGGTCATATAACTAGTAAATGTCTGAGGCCAGATTTGAACCCAGGATAAAGGGTCTTATTGACTCCAGACCCAGCACTCTATCCACTGAGCCACCCTAGCTGTCTCGAATATTACTTGAGCTCATATGCTGTCTCACACACACACACACACACACACACACACTTACTGTTATTCTCTCTCTCAAGTGTCTGGCTTGCTTCTAATCCTTTGGTTTCTAACTAGTGTTTTATGTTGAAACCCTAGTCCACATTCTTGGGTATTTCCACCTCATGTTTTAGTCAAGTTCTTGACATTTTTTTTCTCCCTGTGTTCTTACTGACTCTGGAGTATTCAGAAAGTAGGTGGGGATGGCAGGACCCCATGGCACACTTCTTGAAGAGAGAAGGTCCCCAGCTCCACAAGACAGGACATCCTATCATCTTGAAAGGACTTCTTAAAAAAAGGGGACCAGAGCCTGCCAGGACAGGACAGGGAAGGGGCTCACTCATCTGGGATACAGCTATAACTGGAACAGTATGATATGATAGGCAACTCAGGGAGTTAAACTGCCTGGTCTAGAGGGGACTCACACCACCCCCTCCCCTTCCTCAGGGCCCTTCAGGCCTTGGCTTAAAGTAGTTAGTGCTGCCCACAAGCTCAACATTACTGCAACCTTCATACAGCATCACCCATATGACATGATGGTCCCTTAGCAGGCTCTAGATGATCCCGGACTGCCTGTCATGCCAATTCTCTTCCAAACTCTGTTAATGCACGCACATATGTTTTCACCTAGTTGTAAACAGGATGTGCACACTATGTTGTCTTTTACTTTTAAAAAATATAACATGGAATGCCTGTCTGTGCCACAGGGACATTTGCAGCGAAAGGAGGGAGGCAAAGCAGATAAGCACCAGGCACCCAGAAATGACTCTAAAATTCTCTTTGAAAATGCCTGTCAAAATGTTCTCAAAGAAGTCTGTTTAATTCCATGACTTCAATGAGAGTGTGCTTTTTCTTCTTGTTTTTTGCAGTTCAAATTAGTCAGGAATCTCAATAAGTAGAATAATAAATGTGTATTGAGTTAAAATCCTCCCTGCAATATGAACAGCTGTGTGACTGTGGCAAGTGCCTTAACCTCTCTGAGCCTGTTTCCTCAGCTGTAAAATGGAGACCATGATACCTGCAGAAATGACCTCATCAGGTTTGTTGTGAGGTTTATGAGAGAATATAATGTGAAATACTCTGTAAATCTTTAAGCCCTATATAAATGTAAGTTATTATTAGAGATAGTAATACTTAAATTAAGTGGGACTTAATTTTAAGTCCTATACAAGTGTATTATTGTTATTGCTTCTCTAGTAATACTTAAGTAATTTTAAGTTCTATATAAATGTAAGTTATTATTACAGACAATAGTACTTAAGTAGGACTTAATTTTAAGTTATATGTAAATGTGTTATTGCTCCTCTAGTAGTACTTAAGTAATTTTAAGTCCTATATAAAAGTTAGTTATTATTTTTATTGCCGACAAGATTATTTCAATCAAGTAGTGTTTCATTTAAGTCCTATATATAAATGTAAATTATTACTATTAAAGACAGGAATACTCCAGTAGTTCCTAAATTAAGTAGGACTTGATTTTAAGTCACATATAAATGTAAGTAATTATTATTTTTACAGATAGTAGTACTAGTAATACTAGAGCATATAACCTCTCTGTTTCCTCATTTGTAGTAATATTTGAACTCTTGGCTTCACAGGCTTGTTTTGAGGAAAAAGCTTTGTAAGCCTTAAAGTGATTGGTTGTTGTTGAACTGATGTTACAGTTCAACACACACACATACACACACAATCTCAATGCCATGAAGAATGCATCTGTAATTGACTAAAATAGTTGATTAAATATGGCATTTCTGATTATTTTGGGGGAAAATTGGATATCAGGCTTTCAATTAGGAATATAAATCCATATTACAACATTATTTCTATAGGAAATTCTATCTGACATATATACACACAAATATATGTACATACAAGTATATTTTATATAAATGTGTGTGAATATGTGTGTATACATATGTACATATACATACAGATAACCTAGTGTCCTTTCTCTGAAGTTTTCTTCTTTTTAATTTTTATTTTTTTTGGAGGGGTGAAGGTAGGGCAATTGGGGTTAAGTAACTTGCCCAAGGTCACATGACAAGTTTTGTGTTAAGTGTTTGAGGTCAGAATTGAACTCAGGTCCTTCTGATTCCAGGAGCAGTGCTCTATTCACTGTGCCACCTAGCTGCCTCCTGAAATTTTCTTTTCATAAAAACTACCTTTTGAAAATGTTTATCTTTCCTTGTCTGTTATAAATTGTTGATAAGTGGTAAATGGTCTGTTATACACATGCACACACACACATTTTCCACCCTAAGGAGTGCTGCTACACTGTGGAATATATTTCTGGCTTGATTCCTGAAAGAACTAGCAGCTAGGGAATATGTGGGTTTATTTGTCTCAGATACAAAGGGCAAGAATGTTAGCTCCTGCAAATAGATCTATCAGGGCTCCTTTCCAGAGTGTGTGGTGAGACAATGGAGCTGTGGAGAAGGGAGGGCATTTTTAGAGAGACTTTTCAGAGGAGTTGAGCGATGGGATAGTTTGGTAACAGATACAACCAAGTAGCCTGGGATGAGGAGAGAAGAATGAAAACATCACTTTAAAAAGACTCATTTTTTTTTTCAAGTGTAGGATTTTCTTTCTCTGTCCTATACAGTCTCTGCTCCTAACTCTCTCCATTTCCCCTCTTCTTGTCATTCACTGGACTTACTTTGAGCAGTTTGAAGAAAAGTGAAGGGGGTAGAGTGAGAGAAGAGAATAGAGAGAAGGAAAACAGGCAGGAGAGACCCAAAGCAGGGACAAAGCTGGGGGTGTAATATCATTGAATCAGTGATTTCCTTTCTAGGATTTAGTGACTTGAGATACTAATACTCTTTTCACCTGACTAGGGAGGAATATAGGATTGCCTTCTTCGTTCTGGATTCTTTGCTTGTTTTTGTCAGTCTAAGATCAAATTAGTTTTTTTCTTTTACTACCTTGTAACACCATTGTCATATAAACTTGCTGTTCATTAAAGCCCATGGGTCCTATTCACATGAACTGTTTTAGTCATGTCTTTCCCCATCTTGTACTTAGACTCTTGACTTTGAACCAAATGTTACATTTTCTATTTATCCCTATTAAGTTTTGGCATATTAGATTCAGCACATTGTCCCAGTCTGTCAAGATCTATTTGGATACCAATTCTGTCATCTAACAAGCTAGCCATCGCTCTCAGCTTCCTGTCTTTTCCATATTTGATAAGAATGCCATTTGTCTGCATCTTCTTAATGTCTGTCCTTAACAATGCTGTCTTCATTTGTAATAAGCTCTAATGCTTTTTGAGGGAATGAAAATTTTGTGTCTACCTACCTATCTTTCTTCGTTAGCACTGGGAGGTAGGGAACAGTATTCTTTGGCATATAGCGCAGTAAATGACTCTTGGTCACTCTCCCCCGAAATACCAGCAGGAGACCAATTAGCATACTCAGAAATAAACTCAGCAGATGTACCTACCTGAATCTGTAGGCAGGTAGAATACCAGGCCAGTGAGGAAGGAGAAAAGAAGGCAGGGAATAATGACATTTACAATGAAGTAGAGAGGCAGACGCTGCATAACAAAATGGTAAGTGATATCCAGGTAGGGAGTGTGAGGGCAACAGGCATAAATAACCCGGTGTTTCCAGCCCCTTGATTCCTTAATCACCCATTCTCCACTCTCCATGAAGTTGCTCAGGTCAGGTCGATC
This sequence comes from Petaurus breviceps papuanus, assembly GCF_028583685.1. Classification (NCBI taxonomy): domain Eukaryota; kingdom Metazoa; phylum Chordata; class Mammalia; order Diprotodontia; family Petauridae; genus Petaurus; species Petaurus breviceps. The sequence goes on from NW_027187340.1 coordinate 2,509,229, forward strand.
ATTTTCCTGGAAGGTACAAAGGAAATAGGAAATATTCTCAACAAAACAACTGTGAATAAAGGCAGGATGTCCCAGTCAGTGGTGAGGCAGTGTGGCCCAGTGGAAGAAGCACTGGCTTGGCCAGCTATCCCGAGGTTTCGCTCCAGGCTCTGCCACTTACTAGCTATGGAACCTAAGACAAGTCACTCAATTTCTCTGGGTCTCAGCCTTCTCATAATAGCAGCTCACATTTTATATAATAATTTAAGGTTTACAGAGTGCTTTCTTGACCACAACCCTGTGAAGTAGGCACTACGGGTATTATTCTGTATAAGTAGTTTATGGATGAGGAAACAAAGATTTGGAGAGATTAAATGGCTTTCCCAGGGTCACATAGCTAGAAAATGTTGGAGGTCAGAACTTGAAACTGGGTTGTCAGATGCAAAATCAGTATGATTATTTTTAATAACGGTCATGGTTGATTGAGATTATAAACTAATGGACAGCTTTCTCTGGGGTTGGTCAATTTTGTGTTATGTCAGTGTAGATATAACCAATGGAGCCCAACCTTCGTGTTCTATTTTGGCATTAAAAAAAATAATCCAAAGCACTTGAATGGCCTTAGGCACTTAGGACCTTAAATATCTACTCTCAATGTTATTTGTACGAAGTGCCACTGTTGGAGGAATAAGTGATGAGAATGATCTAATGACCATGCAGCCACTGAGTTCTGTAGCTGGAGACAAGTACAGAGTTCTCTGATCCAGGGGGGTAAGCAGAGAGGCTGATGAGAACACCTCCAGGTTCCTGTATCAAGGCTTTATAGTAAGTCAAGGCTGATGTGGCAGGGGTGGGGTGGGATGGGATAGAGGAAAGGGAAGAGATGGTTATTTTGTGAAAGAGTTTGATGTTTTGCCCTTGACCCTAGCTAAAGTAAACATGGTGTATTGTTCCCTCAGCTCCTGTTTTTGATCTTGCCAGTTCTAACCACTGCTTACTGGATTGATGGCAACCACTGAGCCATCGTAGGTCCATGTGCCCAGTTTCATGCTGCAGTTTTGCTCATCGAAGGGAAAATGGGTGACTATGATTTCACAGTAGCTTTTAAAGATGGCTGGAGGTGTCCATGTGATGTGTCCGGTGTAGTCCAAGAGAACTTTGGTGAACTTGACAATGGCAAAGTCACCATTGGCACTAGGAATGAGAAGGGAAAACAGGAATAATAGTTAGAAATTAGTAAATGATTCTTTCTTAAAAATTAAGTTTCAGTGTGTGAGTGGCAGAGATAATCAACTAATTTATTCAGTCTGGGGCCTTTTCTTAACCCTATGTTTTGGGGATTTTGGTCATTTCCCACCACCCCTCTTCCCCTCCCCGTTATGCTCATTAGCATTTACCTCTGAACTCCCCTTTGGACATTTTATACAGACAAGAAATTTTAGTTTGCAAAGGGTGTCTGAGTTAAATATACATTGTGTTCCAAATGATGAATTGCATGTTGTGAAATGATGTGATTTCATCAAACCCAGGACCTTTTAAGATTAAATATATGCTAAAAAATGGATTCTCAAAAAGTTTGCTGGCCTCAGATCTCTTTCTTAAGCACCTTTCAGAAGTCATATGAATTAGAATAGATGAACTATGTATGAAATGGCTCAAGAGATAGTGTTGGACTGGGTATCAAGAAGACTTGAGTACGAATCCTGCTTCGGACACTTAGTGCTGTGTGACCCTGGGCAAGTCACTTAATTTCTGTCAATTTCAACATCCTCCTCTGTAAGATGAAGATAATTACAGAACCTATCTCATGGGGTGGCTGTGAGCATTAAATGAATCTGTACATAAGTATACATATACCACTCTGCAAATCTCAAGCACTATATAAATGTTAGCTATTATTGTTGTTGCCGTTGTTATCCCGAGTAAGAATTATTTAATGATATATTTTTGTCTGTCTCCCAAATTCTATGCTCATATATCAAAAGATCTTAATATTTCCTTTATAGACCTCTCACTCTCATTTGTTCTTGGAAATACTAGTGACCTCTGAGTGTAGCTCCTTTCTGTACCCTCCTGAAGCAATATATGGAGATTTCCCTTTCCTTGAGTAAACATCAGTATTTCCTCCTCTCTGTATTTTCCCTGAGTTAGTTTATAGAGCTTGTCAAAAGCACCATGGGATTTTAATTGCTTCTTTCTGACTATTACTGAAAAAAGAACTTTGCCTAAGACACTCCTGCTATATCAGCATATTTGTCCCCAAAGGTTACACAAATGATTAGGTAATTTGGCTGAGCTTAGAATCTAGGGATAATAAGCAAATATATAGCAGAAAGTTAGAATTGGGGAATGTCTGCTTCAAAGGGCATCTTTTCATTCCATAGCACTTGCCACTTTTCCTGGTAGGCATGGTACAATACACAGTCTACTCTTCTCCAGCCCTTTCTAGTACAATGGGAGACTCTACATCCTTGAGCCCGACATTGAATGTTCCAGACTATAAGAGATGCTCTCTGAAACGAACATCTTGTGACAAATGAAGGGCGTATGATAATGAATGTGTCATTATATCCGAATGTCTGGAATCACATTATCATTTCACAACATGAAGTCCATCGTCTGGAGCAGAATGGATGCTTAACTCAGGCATCCTTCGCAATCAACAGCACTAAGTGTCTTGGGATGACGTGTAGACTGTGATGAATAACAACCCTGGTTCAGGCCTATTTGGTAGAAAGGACATTTAATTCCAAGGAACTCCAATACACAGAGCTTGGGTCCCTTGGACATTTGCCACATACTCGTCAGTAGCTCTTAGGGATTAAATGTCCCCCATCCTCTGACCCTGATTTAATTTGGCTCCAATCAGGGTTACTATTCATAACACGATGTACCATATGGCAACCAGCATGGTAACTCCGTCCTTCCTTTTTAAGATTTATTTAACGTTAACATTGCCGAGCAGTCTAGCAGGTGCAAAGCCAAATGCAGACTTTGCATTTTGGCTTTGCTTTGTGATTCCGCAGAACAATCTCTGGTCTGTCCATTTTGCTTACTTGTTATAGAGAACAAGGTCTGGGCGCCAGATATTTTCAGATGGAATGTGAATTTTTTTCAAGCCACCATAATCTTCTGGATTCCATTTTAAATTGTAATCTACCCATTGCTAAAGAAGAAGAAATTTAGCCAGTTGAAACACTGCTCACAGTAGTACAAATGAATCTAATGTTGACAAGAGCTAGAGATGGCCACTTTTCATTCTGTAAGAAAGAGTTTGAATAAGAATTCAGTTTTCACTTTAATTTAATTTCACTTAGAATGGTTATCAACTGAATTTTCTCTTCAAGCAAACAGCATTATGGGAAGAATATTGAGTGATTATTCATCCTGTTGAAGACATGGCAGGTCCTGAAGACAAACCCAATAGCAATGACCAGTGAATTTGAATGACATATGATAACATAAAAGTATGGGTTTGAAGAAGGAAAACATTTCCTATGAATAAGGGCCTTTAGGAAAACCCAAATTGTTCACCTGAGAGAGGACAGGGAATCTCTTTCTCAGGAGACTCTTTAATATTGATGTATTTTATTGACCCAGGATAATTTCACTTAGTGTGGCCAAACTTAGAGATGAGGAGTTGTCACTCCCAAGAAAGCCAGAGAGGAGCTTAATATTTCTGAGCTAGAAATCAAAAGAATTCTTAGAAGCCTAAAATATTGCATCACAAGAGAATTCATAAGAGTTCTCCAACTCAGCAATTAAATCTCACGTTGAAAAAAATAAACTTACCTTTACAGCTTTAAAGAATAGTTACAGTTTGAAGTATTGGTCCAGAGAAAATGTAGCAGTAGTTCCAAGGCTATCTACATAGAAATTAGTGGAAAAACTCATCACCTAGTGATGAAAATAGGTAACATAAAAGTATGGGCCCAAATTCCTGTTTTTCTTACAACTGATCCTTTTCACCAAATTGACTTTCTTTGAGCCCAGCTGAATTTGCTGGACCAAAAGACAACACAAATTCTTTCTGGATTACCTGCTTCAGACGAACATTGGTGGTTACAATTTGATTTACTTCATCCTAAAAAAAAAAGGAATAGCCATTATTTTGGGAGGGTCAATGGGCAGGGTAAAGGGGAAGAAGAGGTGATGAACCAGTTCTGAGGATATGCTCAAAGCATGTGTAAGTGCTCCTGTTATCAGGCCTCATACCACGTTGATGAGCTGAATAAGCTGCAGACCCACAGTGACCTCCACTGCTTGCCGGTGGTCTTCCACTGGCCTCACCACATTGTTGTAGTTTTCAAATAACTTTGCGACCAAACGGGTTTCATGTTCAGAGCCCAGGACAAGACCAGCTGCAGAAAGAAAAACACACACTGTCATATTCCTCCTGACCACTGTACTGACATGGGTAATTGATGTGTAACTGACTAATGGAATAGCACACTAGCAGTATTGCTAAAGTGATCCATAATGAGACTATTTACTGCCTTTAAACTCTCTGAACACAGCTGCTGGGGTAGTCACTTCACAGGCAACAGAATGTTGTGTGGGAAATTTAACACTCGTCATTTGGGCAGGTGACATTCCTTAATAAGAGAGTCGGACAGAACTGACTTTACAATATGCAGGATGTTAATGATAAAAAATAATAATACTGATTCCTAGGACAAAAAAATGAAAGTCAGTTTGATTAAGCTGGTCATATAAAAAAGCATTTATTGAGTGCTCAATGTGTGCAGGACACAGTGTTAAGCCCTAGGGATACAGAGAATGGCAAAACACAACAAAACCCATCCCTGCCTTCTAGGAGCTCACAATCTAATGGGGGAGGAAACATGCAAGTAACTATTTACTGACTATAAATAGAAATATATAAATATAGAACTATATTTATATGTTATTAAATATAAAGAAAATGTCATTTATAAATAATTTTTAAATGATATTTTTATAAATAATATAATATTTAAATATAATCATATATATACATGTATATATATATACTGAAGGAAGTTACTAGCATTAGGGAGTCTAGGATGACACTTAGGTTGTGTGCCTTGGAGGATGATGGTCCCCTCAAAAGTAATAGGGAAGTTTGAAAGAGGGGAGCATTTGGGGGGAAAGATAAGTTAGATTTGGTCATTTTGAGTTTAAGATCTATACAGGACATCTAATTTGAGATTTTTTTTGGAGGGGGGACGGCAAGGCAATTGGGGTTAAGTGACTTGCCCAAGGTCAAACAGCTAGTTAAGTGTCAAGTATCTGAGGTTGGATTTAAACTTAGGTCCTCTTGACTTCAGGCCCAGTGCTCTATTCACTGCACCACCTAGCTGCCCCTAACTTGAGATTTTTAATAAGCAATTGGAGATATAAGGCTGTACATCAGGAGAGAAGCAGAGATCTGAGAATCATCTGCATAGAGATAATAATCAAATTCATGGGAGATGAAGAGATCACCAAATGAAATAGTATAGAGGGAGAAGAGAAGAGAGCCCAGGGTGTCCTTGGGGGATGCCCATGATAGGCAGGTATAATCTGGATAAAGATTCAACAATAGAGGTGGAGGAGAAGTGGTCAGGCATGTAGAAGGAGAACCAGGAATGAGCAATGTCTCAAAAACCTAGAGAGAAGAAAATATCAAGAAGAAGAGGGTAATTGACTGTCAAAAGCTGCAGAGAGGTCAAGAAAGATGAGGACTGAGAAAAGGCCATTCGATTTGTCAATTAAGATATCACTTGTAACTTTGGAGTGAGCAGTTTCAATTAGATGATGAGATCAGAAGACATACTATAGAGAGTTAAGAGAGTGGGAGGAAAGGAAGTAGAGGCAGCAATATTAGATGACTTTCTCAAGGAATGGAGCCAGAAAACAGAGGCATATGATCATAACTAGCAGAGATGGACAGATTAAGGGAGAATTTTTTTAAGAATGGGAGAGACCTGAGTGTCCGTTGAGGCAGCAGTGGACAAGGAAAGATTGATGATCATTGAGAGTGGGGTTAATAAAGGGGGCGATCTTCTAGAGAAGATGGGATGTAATAGGGTTACATGTGCTTGTAGGAGGGTTTGTCTTCTTATCTATAGAAGGGCTACCTCTTTACATGGGACCAGGGTGAAGGAGGAGATGGTGAGGGAAGGCAACTGAGAGACGTGAGATGGGTAGGAAGGGGGAGGAGGAAGCTCTTAAGAGATTGTGAAAGCCTGAATATTACCTCACTGTTAATTTTCGTGTCATTTCACAATGTGAGGATTCTGTGATTTCATCATGGGTTATGACCTCTACCAACGTAAACCACCATATTGTCAGAGACGCTCTGATTGAACAATTTCATCAGGAAGTCACCAGTTTTTCAGTAAAGAGAGTCTCTTTTCTTCTAGGCTAGTCCACAGATGGGACATTTTTATGTTGCAAGATGCAGATCTAAAGCCTTTCCAGCACGATAGGAACTATCAGAGCTTGTGCTCCATTGGAAGGGTCTATAAGGTCCCAGAATCACCTCTGTGCCATTGAAAGGCACCAAAATAGGAGTTTGCTAGACGTTGCTCTGTCACAGAAAGCGAAATTCCCTTAATAGAAGGCATTCAATGTTAGTCATAATGAAAGCTAATACATATGTGCCTTATTGGCATGGGGTCCAGAACTCCTTTTTGAAGCATAGACAAAGGACCTTATTAGAGTATAATTAGTCTTATAACTTCATCTTGTTTAGTCCTGTAAAAGACTCTAATATTTGGGATCACATGTACAATCTGGTCAGTGTACCCTCATCTGTAAAATGAAGATAAAAATTCTTCAGATGATGTAAGTAAAGTGCTTTGCAAATCTTAAAGCACTACATACATTCCAATTGTTATCTTTTTTGTTGTTGTCAATAGAAGCAAAATGGGCATATCTTCTTTACCAAGGCCATAGTCTATCTGCAAAAACAGATGTCCTTCTAATTTAGAAGACTGAATCTGGGCACTCAACCGGTCCTTGAAAGGTTATTTGCATTAGGACAGAGAATGTCTGTGTCATCTGGGACAGACATCTGCTTTTTCTAACATGTTGAAATATTCTTTTAACTTGATTCTCTTGCTTTTTGGGCCTCTACTTTTCTCTTCAGCCTACTGTCCTTTGCATCTTGTCATGCCTCCCTTATCCTTGAACTGATTAACTAAAATCATTATTTCTTCAGAATATGGAGAGCTGAGACAATTGCATACATGCATACTCTCTTCTCTCATAGGACTAGCAATCCTGCTCTAAGGAAATATTTGGACTGTTGTGGATGGAAGCAGTATTCACTCCCTCCTTGCTGGTTTGTTTTGCTATATAACTATGGTGGTGCACTGCTTCATGGGTATAATAATAGCTAACATTCATATAGCACTTACTATGGACCAGGCACTATGCTAAGCACTATTACAAATGTTATCTCATTTGATCCTCACAATAACCCTGCAAGGTAGGTACTATTATTGTTTTCATTTTACAGATAAGGAAACTAAGGCAGATGGAGGTTAAGTGACTTGTCTAGGGTCACATAGTGAGTCTCTGAGGCTGTAAATATCTGAACTCAGATCTTCCTGACTCCAGACCCAGTGCTTTATCCACTATCCTGCTTCCCCTCAGGCCAGTTCTAAGTGCCTCTCCATTTTTATACAAATTAAAAATTGGCACCTGTTCTGTTTTCAGAAAAAGGCAAAAATTCTGTTTGGGCACAATTCCCTAGTGTTAAGCCTGTGTCTTCATCTTTGTTCATAAGTATGCTAATTTCTAAGGCTCTAGGGATATGAAATATGTCTTCCACAGTCAAATCTGAAGAGGTTTGCATGTTCTACTCATCATACCTGATTTCAATGGAACTTTGAAGGAGTTTATTGAAGGGTTCCATAGTTCCACAGAAAAGTTCCACACTTTTTACAAGTCTTCAGAACAGAAAGAATGAGGCAATACACCCTTCTCCTTAGCTGACTGGCTCCGCAGGCCCCAGGGCCATGGACAAGACTGGCAAGGCCTGGTAAGCATGTGTGCCAGCTCTTTGGGTTGCCAGGAGTGTTATTTGAAGAGGCCGTTGGAGCTTTGCTATTGCTTCCAGGCTGTATGGGTTTGTTGTTTTTTTTTTTTAAGTGACCGCTTATCTTTAATAAATGGGGGAAGGAAGCATATGGTAGGAAACAGGATCTTTACTGTGTCACTGAGAAAATGTAGAAATGGGCTTCACTGCCCACCATGGAGAAGAGTAGAAGTCTGGAATCAGGGCAAAGAATAGTCCTGTAACAGTCTTCATGTCCCCCTCTTCCTCTTTTAAAGTTTCTTCCCTAACAAACTGCAGACACATCCTGTTCTTTCTTGGCCAGTATTCCAGATGTGAATTTCTGAAGAGCCCAAACTTGCATAAATGCTAATTAGAAGTATTAAAATTCTCTTCATTCTTTTCAGCAGGGGAGGTTGGATTTCTAAAAATCTTTGCTGCTATTGCTCATGATTGCAGTCAGTTGGTCAGTCTTTCCAGCTACAAATCTATAACATGTGGCAACATCGGTTTATAAGTATAATTGTTCCTGGCTGAGTGAATCGTAGAGAGAGGCATTTATTAAGGCCCTGTGCCAAGTGATGGGGACACAAAGAAGGGCAAAAATATTATCTCTACCCTCAAGATTCTCACATTCAGGGGCGACTAGGTGGCGCAGTGAATAGAGCACCAGCCCTGGAGTCAGGAGGACCTGAGTTCAGATCAGTCCTCAGGCACTTAACACGTATTAGCTGTGTGACCTTGGGCAAGTCACTTAACTCCAGTTGCCCTGCCTTCCCCCCACAAAAAAAAGATCCTCACATTCTAAGAGGAGAGAGAATGTAGAAATGATTGTGTACATATGAGGTATATGCAGTGTAAATATAAGGTAAATTCAGAAAGGAAAGGTACTAGACTTGGGGGGAGGAAGGAAAGGCTTCTGCAGATGGTAGAATTTGAGTTGAGTCTTTAAGGAAGCCAGGGAAACTGAGAAATAGAGGAAAGAAGGAAGAACATTCTAGTCATGGAGTATAGTCAGTGAAAAATCACAGATTTGGGAAATGGGTGCCATATATGAGGGAGAGCAAATGGGTCAGGGTGGCTGGATCACACAGTACATAAAAGGGAGTTAAGTGTAGGAAGATTGGAAAAGTAGGAAGGAAGGAGGTAGAGAAGGGCTTTAATGTTTAACAGATGATTGTATATTTTGTCCTAAAAGGGCGCCATTGGGGAAGGATTGGGGGAAGACAACATGATAAATCCTGCATTTTAGGAAATTCACTTTGGTAGCTAAGTGGAAGATGGATTGAAGTGGGGAGGAGACTTGAGGCAGGCATACCAATTTAAAGCCTATTGGAAGTATAGGCATGGGATAAGGGCCTGCACCAGGGTGGCAGCTATGTGATTAGACAGGAGATTTTTGTGAAGGTAGAAATGATAAGACTTGACAACAGACTGGATATATGGTAGCAAACAGTTAAGTGCTCTGGGCCTCAGTTTTCTTATGTGTAAAATGAGTGGGTAGGACTAAATGACCTTTACAGGACTTTCCGGCAACAAAATATGACATAAAAAGTCTATTTATAAGCAGTATTGTTCCTGGCTGAGTAAATAGGATAAATGGCTCTGGGGGACCTCGATCTACATGGTAGGCTAGAAGACCAGGAAAGGGGCCAAGGTTTAAGGATTCTGTTTCCAATCCCAGTTCCTTGTTCTGGGACATTAAATCATAGGTTCATTTACATTTGCCTTTTTCTTGAAATAATAATGGTCACTCCCCCCAAAATCAGGCAAAGATAAAATATGATACTCTAAAGTTATTGGAATCAAAGGTGTTACATAAATAGAACAACCTCAATATCCTCATATGATATTTTATGAAATTGTATATTATAACAACACAAGAACAAGCCTTCTTGATATAGGCTGGGATTTTTCCTATGAAGGATTCTAGAATGGGACATGTAGCCATGAAGCTGAGCAAATGTTTCTCCTGAACCACCCTGGCATCCAATATGCGGCCTATAATAATAATATGCAGAGTGAATGCCTTTGACTGGTTTTTCTGACACCCTTGTTTGACAATCTGCCCCCAGCCTATCTGCCTCTCCAGGTTGATTTCACATTACTGCCCTCTCCCCTCCTCCTGCCCGGCTTCCTGCCATGTTCCATTCCAGCCAAACTACCCTACTTCCCATTTCCCAACATTCATGTCCTGCTTCCCCACCTTTGTCCACACTGTTCCCTCTGACAGGAATGCCCTTTCCTCCTCACTGCTACCTTTTGGGATCCTCATCTTTCTTCAAAGATCAACTCAAAGGTCATTTCCTAAAATACATCTTTCTTAATTCCTTCAATTGTTAGTGTGACAATCCCCTGAAATATCTTTTTATTTGTTTTCTTTTTGTGACTATCTTCTCTTTTAGCAGAATGTAAATTCCTTGAGGACAGCACTTAGAGCAATGCTTGGCACACAGTAGGTGCTTAATAAACTCTTGTTGATTTGACAGGGACTGTTTTGATTTTGTCCTCACTCTTAGCCTAGCATAATGTCTGGTGCAGATAGGCATTTAATAAATGCTTGTTAAATAAAATTGAATTCAGCTGGATAGGCTGAATATGTTCCTGACTGTATTTATCTGAATTGGAGTGTCCCTTTGTGCCTCTGACCACATTCCAAAGCTAAGTATAGACTATTTTTGCTTAAGCACTACCCACGTGAATTCTCTTCTAGCCAAATTGGATTCTGCCAGCATCTCTAAATACTTTTCATGGAGTTCAGCATTTTTTTATACCTGGCCATAGAATGTAGGACATGCCCTCAGGATTCTAGAGTTCTGGAAAGCTTTTTTCCTTCCCAAAGCAGGGAATTGTATTGAACGAGAAAGAGCAAAAAGGTACCGGATGTGGCCCAGATTTAGCTGGATCAATTTTGGACCTCCCCTGGTCTCACTCATCTTAGCTCAGGCCAACTCCCCCAGGTCTGTCTTTTGTTATGGACAAAATGAGGTACTATGTACTTTTTCACCACCATGGCCTACATTTGCCAAAGGAGCATTGGAAAGGACAAGATAAGGTGACATCTACAGTAAATTTTATATTGAGGACTCAACAAACATCTCCTGTTTCCCTTGCCCGGAAGTTCAGGATTTAGGATACTGTTGCAGCTGCTATGTTGTGATACATTCCAGAGCTGAATATGGGTCAAGGGCTATACAAGGTTTTATTGTTTCAATTCAAACTTAAATCTTTGATACATTTAAAATCCTGGAAAAGTGGACAGAATTTTTTTTTTTTTGGGGGGGGGAGTGTGTTATTTACTAGGTAGAGCTTTAGTATTGCATGATATATCATCTTCATAGGGAAAGTTTAATTAGAATTATTAATAGATCTCTCAAGCACATGTGTCTGTCAATCAATCTCTCTACCTTATCCAAATTCCCCAAGAGAGAATAAAAGGGCTTGTTAAAAAGTATATTGTTTAGGGAAATAAAAATATACAAGAGCCTAAAAGACTCAAGTATTTGGAGAGGTTATTCAGTTGAGTTGAGGCTTGGCTAATAAACATTGGTAATCAGGGAAATAAAAAGCCAAAGAGATGAAGGGGGAGTAATGCCAGGGGATTGTTCGAGGGGAGACAGGATTCCACATCTTTTAATCTTGTACCTTTCCACTTCTGCTTTAATTAAGTAACAGAGACAAACATTGTTTAGCCAGAAAGTGGTCAATCGAATGCTGAGGCAGCATTATCAGGCTATCTTCTGACTTGGAGAATTGAAAATTCTGGGGTTTTTTTAGAGGGAAAGAGACACTGGTCCAGAGCTCCCTATGACACAACTCAACCCAAAGGGAAAGCTGCCCTCCCACACTTACCTGAGCAGAGACAGAGAAACAGGAGGGCAGGAGTGGACTCCATGGGCTGGGTGCTCCCTGCAGGGTCTGTGTGTCAGCCTTTAGGAGGCAGAGACTAAAGGGCCCTCTGGGTTCCAGTTGGCTTTGCTGCTTCTTCCTAGAGGGCTTAGGAAGTGACTCTGCAGAGGTATTGATTTATACCACCTGTTCCCAAGAGTAACAGCTGAGACCTCTGGCAGCCCCATGTGTGCAGACTTGCTCAGTCTGTGCAGGTATCCCCCGCTATACACACAAAAAAGCGCAATTCTCCCCTCTCCCTACCCCACCCCCCCAAAAAAGTTCAGTCTACCCTCAATTTTGTAAATTGAATCCTGTTTTAAGAGCACTGGGAAGTTGGCTATTTAGCAACATCTTTAAAATAAATTAATCTTTTTTGTAAATTCCTGGCAGAAACTCCTTTGGGACATGCACCTCTTTAATTTACATTTGAGATGCAAAAGACATACACCATGGTGAATGGAGAGTATGATCTGGGGTTCAAATGCCAGCGCTTCCCTTTCTTGATTGTGTGGGCTCTGACAAGTCACCAGATTCGAGTACAATGGAAGCACCGATGGACAAAGAGCCATCAGGGTCACTTCGTTGGTCACCTCCTTCTCCACTCCCACTCCTGGCCCCAAGCAGAAGCTGGGCTTTGGCAATACTGAGTGAAGTTTTAAGGCTAATAGAAACTTTCCAGTGTCTGGTGTTCCTGATGCGAGGGTGAGCAGGAGAAGGGATGGGGGTGGAGTGGGCAAGGACATTTGTGGAACAACTGCTGGGATACTTTGCCCTTATAATTACACTTAAGAGTTTCACTTGAATAACTGCACATGGTACAAGGAAGCAATTTGCTCCAGATAATGGCCTGCCCACAGGGTAAGTATTACAGCATACAGAGAGATAGGTTTTGAACAGCCACTCCAGGGGCCCATAAAATCCGGCTTTGTAGAAGAGGCGGTCTTGTTAAAGGTCACACCAAATCAACCCCCAAACTCCACGGTGGTGTCCCAGCATGGGAGAGCAAGATGTGACTCAAATCATACTTTTTTCTTCAGCCAACTTAGCTGAAAGGGTCCATAGTCACCCTGGGGTTAGCAGGTCCCAGAGAGGAAATTCCATATGGTTACTATATATATGGGTCTTTGAGATTTAGTTGAGTGCCTTGCAAAGCTGTTTCCTAATTCCTAGTGAGAATGATGCTAAATTCATTACAATTCAAAAGACCTGAGCCTCACAGCCCTGGAACAGAGGTGCACCTTACTTTAAGCAAAGCTGATATATGAAATTCTGGACCAAAGTGTCATAGATTTATAGCCGGAGGGAACGTTAGAAGTCATCTAGTTCAAACCTCACACTTTTCAGATGAGGAAACTGAGACCCAGAAAAGTTAAGTGACTTGCTGAGGGTCACACAGCTAGTAAGCAGCAGAGCTGGTACTTGAACCCAGACCCTCATCAATGTTCCCTTTCATCATATGAATGAATCTTGGGATTTTAGAGCTGGAAGGGACCTTTGAGGTCATCTTGTTCAACCACCTCTTTTTATAGGTGAGGGAACTGGGGTACAGAGGTGAAATATGATTTGAGTACTGTTTTTATAAGGGGCAGAGTTGGGACTCAAATTCTGGTCTTCTGACTCCAAGGTCAATGATTTTTCCATTGAACCATGCTTTCCCATTACTCAGAGAGTCCAGTGTTCCATGTTTCTGGAATACTGAGCATAATTTCTGAAGGAACTTGCTAATTAGTCACTACTCTTCCTTCCCTGCCTTAGTAACACAAACAAGAAAATAAATAAAAGGACACTTTATGTCCCTACTTTCCCAATCCTGGGGACAAATGCTTGATTGACCTTGGGATGATCTGCCCAGGAGAAAAGTTATTAATTTCTCTGTCTCTCTCTGTCTGTCTGTCTGTCTCTCTCTCTTTCTGTCTCTGTCTCTCTCTCTCTCTCTCAAGAACAATGAATTTTGGTATGAAGGTCTGAGTTCAAGCACAAGTCCATCTCTTAGTAAGCTGTGTATGTTTGGTGAAGTAAGTCATTTACCCTTTCTAGGCCTCAGTTTCCCCACTTGCAAATTGAATAATAATGCCTGATTTATTTGTTTCCTGATTGTTGTGAGAATCAAGTGAAATAATTTCCATGAAACTGTTTTGTTAACCTTAGAGTAGTATATAAATAAATGGAAAGTATTATTATTAATTCTTATTATTTTTTGTCAGTCTTCCATTTCTTGCTCCAAAAACTCTGAAAACCCCTTGAGAATAAAAATGAGTTTTAATATTGAACATTAGTCTTTCTGGAAATAAACTCCTGAGAGTTCTAGTCATTCCTTTAAAAAAGTTTTATTGATGAGTTTTGTTTTTATGTTACAAACATTTAAAGATGTTATGAGAGGTTTTTTATGCCAAAGTAAAATAGTTAAGCAAAACTAATAATACAGTGTCCTCATTAGGAAGTACATGTCACATTTGTAGCAATCTATGCAAGCATCTATGGCATACCCCATTTCTCTATTTAAAAAAATGAACAGAAATCTACCTTCTCTCCCTTCTACCCCAACCTCACTGAAAAAGAAAAGAAAAACAAATTTCTTGTAACAAATATGGATAATCAAAGCAAAACAAATTATTTCAATGTCTGTATACTATATATTTATATATACATGTATATCTAGATATCTGTATGTATGCACACACACATGTACACACACATATATGTCTAATTTTGCATACTAAATGCATTACCTCTCTCTAATGGGTAATTGCTTTCATTATCAGTCCTCTGGAATCACGAATGATCTTTGCAATGATTATCATTCTTTCAGCTTTCAAAATTGTTTGTTTTTATGGTATTGTTGTCATTGTATAAAATTGTCCTGCTCATTTCATTCTTCATCAGTTTATAAAAGTCTTCAGGATTGCTCATTTTTAATAAGATTGATATTCTAGTACAAATTGTTCTTTTGGTTATGCTTACTTCATTCTGTTCATTTAGCCAGACAGTCTGCCTCTCAGAACTGCCAGGAAAGATTCTTTTCTTTGCACTGGCATTTCTCTCTAATTGTAAGATTAGACATTAGACTGTACTGATAGTCCTACTTGGGTTTTTGTCATGCTGCTTGTTGTCATATTTCCCCTTCTACCCATTTGATTATTTCTTCTCAGTCTTCTTCATAGAATGATCACAGAGCTCTGTCCTGAGTCTTCCTCTCTTCTGTCTACACTAGGGGTTCTTAACTTTTTTATGTCATAGACCCCTTTGGCAGCCTATGCTTTTCCTTTCAAAATAATATGTTAAAGTAATTGAAGAAAATGCTAAATTTTGGTTAGATGTTAATGAAAATAAACATATATTCTCCCACCCCCATTCAACTTCATGAATCCACTGAAATCCATCCATAGGTTTCTTGGGGGTCTATGGATCCCAGGTCAAGAATTCCTTACTCTACATCCTCTTTCTTGGGAATCTCATCAGCTCCCATAGATTTAAATACTATTTCTATGCAGATGATGCCCTAATCTAATTATCTAGTCCTCTTTTGTCTCCTGAGTCACAGTATCTCTTTTCCAATTGCCTGCCAGACAACTCTACCTAGACCTTCTCTTGGCTTCTTAAATCCAGATCCAAAACTTGTTGATGCCTCTGGAGAAGAGAGTGAGGCTAGTGCCTTTGCACAACCCTGTATCACTTAAATCCAATTCATTAGCAAGTCCAGACATCACTCTCCTGATGTCATTGGTCTTCAAGAATGAAGGACAAACAACAAACAGTAATCTCACCTCCTAATTTCTTTATTTCTGTCAAAGGTATACTGTCATTCTTTCAATCTCCCAGGTTCACAACCTAGAAATAATAATGGTTAGCATCTATATAGAATTTTAAGGAGAATGGTTTGCCATTTCCTTCTCCAGTTCATTTTACATATAAAGAAAAGAGTTAAGGGCAAAAGGGGTTAAGTGACTTGCTTAGGGTCACATATAGCTAATAAGTGTCCGAGGCCAGATTTGGACTTAGGAAGGGGAGTCTTTTTGACTTCAGGACTGGCATTTTATCCCCTGCCCCAGCTAGCTGTCCCACAAACAGCCACA
Organism: Petaurus breviceps papuanus; assembly: GCF_028583685.1. Classification (NCBI taxonomy): domain Eukaryota; kingdom Metazoa; phylum Chordata; class Mammalia; order Diprotodontia; family Petauridae; genus Petaurus; species Petaurus breviceps. Next base: position 2,525,198 of record NW_027187340.1, read on the forward strand.
CAGAGGATAAATTAGGGATGATCTCAGAGGCGAGGCACTATACAAGTGAGGAGGGGGAAAGGTTTCTTGCAGAAGGCATGATTTTAGCTAAGATTTGAAGGAAGCAAGGGAGGCCAGAGGGAGATAGTTGATAGATGAGGAGGGAGATAGTTCCAGGCATAGGGACAACCAGTGAAAATACCCAGAATTGGGAGATAGAATATCATGTTTGAGGAATGGCAAAGAGGCTATTGTCACCAGATTGCAGGGTATGTGGAAAAGAGTAAGGTGTAAAAAGTCTGAAAATGTAGGAAGGGGCCGGATTATACAAGGTTTTAAAAGCCAAACAGAGAATTTTATATTTTATCTGGGAGGAAATAGGGAGCCACTGGAGTTTGTTGAGTAGGGGAGTGACATAATTAGACCTTCACTTTAGGAAGATGGACTAATTGTTGTTGCTCAGTTGTTTCAGACTCTTCGTGACCCTGGTTGGGCTTTTCTTGGCAAAGACATTGGAGAGGTTTGTCGACTCCTTCTCCTGCTCATTTTATAGAGGAAGAAACTGAGGCAAATATAGTTAAGTGACTTGCCCAGGATCATACAGCTAGTAAGTGTCTGAAGCTGAATTTGAACTCAGGTCTTCCTGACTCTAGGTCCGGTGCTCTATCCACTGTGCTACTTAGCTGCCCAAAGAGACTTGAAGCAAGGATTATTTGATGCTCCATGTCTGCATGAGGGATGGGGTTGATGAACTGCCACAGTGGGGTTTGGGACCAGTGCCTTCTTTTGGAGATACTTAGAGTCCAGCCAAACATCCTCACCCAGGTCCCTCATCATTTGCTTTATTATGTATCTCATAACTACTGCTAGAACTCCATTCCTACAAAACTCCTACATTCTCTAGTGTGTTCTATAAATTTGGTCCAAGGGAATGGCAAAGGAGATGTCTTCCAAAATGTTTTGGCCAGTGAGAACAGAATTAAAATTAGTGTATTTACATTGAGAGGTGGCAGATACTATTCCTTTGGATGAATCCATTTTGTCATGTTTGCTTTTTAAAAAAGTCTCAATCAGTCAATCAATCAACATGAATTTATGAAATGACTACTATGTACCAGACACTCTGCTGGGGATGCATAGACAAAAATGAAGCAATTCCTGCCTTCAAGGAGCTTACATTATTTAAAAAAAAATTACTTTTAATGTACAACATTCAGTTCCACAATCCCCTGAGTTCCAAATTTCCCCTCTCTCCTCCCCTCCCTCCCCCCATGGAGGCATGCAATCAAATATAGGCTCTACAAATACCTTCACATTAAACATTAGTCAAGTTGTAAAAAAGGAACAAAACAAACAAAAAAGAGAGAGCAAATAGTTTGCTTCAATCTGCATTCAGACTCTATAGTTCTTTTCTGTGGATGTGGATATGCCTTTCCATCATGAGTCTTTTGGAGTTGTCTTATAACCTTGCATTGCTGAGAGGAGTCCAGTCTATCAGTCTTCACAGAAACAATGTGTCTGTAGTTGTGTACAAAGGTCAAGGAATTTACATTCTAAAGAAGGGAACAACATGCACATGCAGAAGTATACATATAAGATTTACAATATGAATACAAGGTAATTGGGCGAAGAAGAACACTGGTAAATGGTGTGTAGTGATCAGGGAATGTCCCAGGTAGAAAGCAACCCTTGAGCTGGGTCTGAAGAAAGTCCTCTGATGTCTCATTGTATCATAGGAATCATTCTGGGTTCCTGAAGGAAGCAACACCAGGGTACGAACTCTGGTGGTTCTGAGTGAGTGAGAGAGACTTGGAGCAAGGGTCCAGCAATGGGATATATTTCAGTCTCCCAAGGACCAGTCAGTGAAATCTGCAGATGCTCATCACTGGCATGGTAGCTGATAGGTGACAATTTCTGGCCACAGTAAGTCGTGAAAATAGTCTACCAAAGGGTTTGAACAGGGACATCTGTATGTGTGTTCAGGGGTAGAGTTCCCACTCGGATCAATCAATCAATAGGAATTTGGCTATTATTATTATTAAGTGCTTGCTTCACCAAGGTTCACATTAGGGATATAATTACATAGAATGAAACAATCCCTATGAGCTTACATTCTAAGGATCTGACCCTTGGGAAGATCTCAGCTTTAAGGTCAAGGTCTCCTACCGTACCTGGGGCCATCTCCAGTCCTGATCTGTGTCTTACCACTGGACCCAGATGACTCTGGAGGAGAAAGTGAGGCTGGTGACTTCACACAACCCTGCCTCACTTAAATCCAATTCACTTGCAAGTCATGGCATCACCTTCCTGATGTCATGATACTTTTTTGAGAATGAAGGACAAACAACAAGGGGGAGACAGCAATTATAAGTATATATGAAATGGGGGACCGGACAATGAGTGCCAAGTTTGTGTATGTATATGTGCACATACATACATACATGTGTGCACATGATAGATACACAATACATACATGTATGCACATGATATATATACACACATTATAGCATAAATATAAAATTAACAAATAGAAATAGGCACAAAATAGTTAAGTATAAGGTCATTTGTAAGGGAAGATGCTAGCAGATGAGGGGATCAGGAAACGCTTCATGCAGAAGATGGTGCCCAAGTATGAGAAAACTGCAGATCCCTGAGGTATTGAAATACTTTTTGGACAGCTCTCCTGTTCTCGGCATTTGGCATAACAACAGAATGGCCAGCAGGTGGCAACAGATGGTTATAAAAGTAGCAGAAGACAGACGAAGGCTGCCATCCCCAGGCCCACAAAAACGTTCATTTTCCCAAGGAAGCATTTCAACCCGTGGTAGGGAGAGGGTGTGGGTAAAGTCTAGCGAAAGAGTTCAGAGTTTTAGCCTAGTTTTAACCAGGGAGACATTTCTTTTATTTGGATGCACGGGCTTCATAATCTACCAGCTACATTCCTCCCGTGCCAGTCTGCAAAGGATAGGTGGCTGCTGCTGCCTCTGTCTACCTTCCAAAGGTACAAAAACGCTCTGGTTACCCTCCAGACCAGATGAGCCTCAGAAGTAGTCCAGCCCTGCTCTTTGGTCAGAAAAATGTGTATAGGAAGACAGCAGGTCCTACAATGGAAGGCACAACTGCAAGTAAATTCATCTGAAAAGCACTACTCTGTAGCCTCTATAGGCTGGGCTAGAGTTAAGTGGTTCAAACCAAACTCATCCCTCCTGTGTTTGTGTGTCTGCTTGCTGTCAATGGGAGTCAGCCTGCCATAGCTGAAAGGGCACTAGATTTGGAATTAAAAGGCCTAGTTCAATTCAAAGCCTTTATCTGCTACTAAATACTGATCTCTAGACCTTGGGAAAATCACTCCAACTCTCTGGCTCCATTTCTTCATCTCTAACACAGTGGTGTTATCCATTCTCTAATATTCTTTCTAGCTCTAAAACCTGTGAAGTCTCACCGCAGTGGTGAAGGCCCATCTGAAATTGTGGATTTTCTCTAGAACACTAAACTTGGAATAGGGGGATCTGGGTCCTAATCTGGGTTCTGCCACTTCACTGTGAACATACTTAGGGCAAGTCACAACCTCTGAGTCTTAATATCTTTTTCTGTAAAATGGAATAACACTAAGACTTTTTATACCTACCTCACAGGGTTGTTACAGATATCAAATGAGATTATAAAGCATTTTGTAACCTTAAAGGGCCTTATAAACTGGGCTGCTAAATGACAGGGCGACCTGAAGTGAGCCTTGGACCTGAAGTCAGAAAAACCCTGAGTTCAAATGCCACCTCAGACACTTACTATCTTTATTTATTTATTTATTGGGTTTTTTTTTTTTTTGGAGGGGGAAGGGCAGGGCAATTGGGGTTAAATGACTTGCCCAAGGTCACACAGCTAGTAAGCTTGCTGTCTTTATGATAAGGCAAATCACAGCCTCTGCTGGCTTTAATTTCCTCATCTATAAAATGAGGATAATTATGGTACCTACTTCACAAAGTTGTTGGCAAGATCAAATGAGATAACATATATAAAGCACTTTACAAATCTCTAAATACTATGAAAGTACAAATGATTACTGCTATCATTGTTAAGCATTATTATTTTAATTACTACTAACTAAAATCATTAATTGTTTTTAATAATAAAAGCAACAGAATATCTGATAAGTGGGCCACACAGCCTTTGATTAAAGGCCTTCAGGAGAAAATCCCCCTCCACCAGAAGAAGCCCATTCCATTTTGGGACACCTCTAATTGTTAGGAATTAGCTTTCCATATTATCTTAAATATAGATTGTTAGTGTTGTTATTTTAATCTAACCATGGTCAACTTTCCATCAATTTATGGCTATAGGTCAACTTCAGACATTGAACTATACATATTAATTTTCTCCTATATTTACAAAGATGATGTTATTGCCTCACCAGGAGTTGGGTCTGCAATTTGATTTGTGTTTCTCAGAGAATGAATAACTTTGCATTGATTTTGCTATACTCTCTCATTCAGCTTTCCTTGGGATCAAGGGCATGTATTTCTTTTTGTTTTTGGAGGGGGGAAGGTAGGGCAATTGGGGTTAAGTGACTTGCCCAAGGTCACATGGCTAGTTTTGTGTTAAGTGTCTGAGGCCGGATGTGAATTCAGGTCCTCCGGACTCCAGGGAGGGTACTCTATTCACTGTGCCACTTAACCACCCTAAAGGGCATTTTTTTCTAAATTAATGGATTAGGGTTAGGGGGTCCTGTTTGTAGTCATGTGAAGACTTCCCCTGTTGAAATGGGTAGATGAGAACAATTTGTTCCAGTGGCCATGAAGGTAGTTGAAACAGGCCTTATGGAACACTTAGAGCTTGGTCAGACATCTAAGAAACCAAGGTCATCCACTGCATCCTGGGTCATTGCCAGTTGTCTTGACTTTTGTCTTGCCACTGGACTTCGATCACTGGGAGAAAGAGTGAGGCTGATGATTTTGTGTCTCACTTAAATTCAGTTCACCTGCAAGTGAAGACAATATCCCATGATGTCACGGACCTCTTTAAAAGGAAGGACAAAAAAGAACCATGGAACAAAGTATATTGACTGAGCCCAAACCTTTGCCAAATGAATATTGCACTCACTAAATCTATGAATTCAACCATGAGACTTTCTATACCTACCTCACTAGGGTGTGGGTAAAGTCTAGTGAAAGAATCAACAAGCATTTATTAAATGTTGACCATGGGCCAAACACTATGTTAATCTCTTGGAGGTGTTTTGTCAGTTCCTTTGAGGAGTTAAAGAATTTCTAACTTCAGCATGGTATAAAGAACATTTTATATACATTTTCTCCTTCTAAAATGAATAGATGGGAAAATCGGGAAGCCATTTTTGGTGCTGTTCTTTTACCTTAAGAATTATGCCGGATAGGGGCAGCTAGGTGGCACAGTGAGTGATGCGCCAGCCCCAGAGTCAGGAGGACCCTAGTTTGGTTCTGGCCTCGGACACTTAACACCCACACAAAAAAACTAGCTGTGTAACCTTGGGTAAGTTACTTAACCCCAACTGCCCTCCAAAAGGCAAAAAAAAAAAAAGAATTGTGCTGGATAAAATTCAGGATCTTTGTAACACCACATCTCTAGGCTTTCTGGGATTGGCTGAAAAGAATATCTATCAATAAATCTCATTTGAACTTCAGTTCAAGCATTCTCAACTCTCCTCTTCCCTCTCTAGTGTAGATGCTGATTTACCAAAATAAGCATTTGCCACCAAATTTGGTAATTAAAATGGATAGGAGAACTTGGTCAAGTTTTCATTTTAAGAAAAAATAATCCTTGAGAATGAAAGGCACAACATTAATTCAACCTCAAGAGTGAGGTCTTTTGATATTCCTAATCTGCCTTCTAAACCTTTAAAGATGTAGAAAAATTCCTCTCTTTCTTCCAGCTTACCAAAACAAAAGCACTGACTGCTGGAACACTCTTCTCTGGGTGCCAAGAGGGGACAGGGAATGGATGCAAGCCGTGGACCCAAGAGTGGCACTGAATTGAACTGAAGGGCAGGAGATCTCAAAGACTACTCGAAGATACACTGAAGCCTAATGTGAAGCATCCTCAACGTGGGTTGCTGAGAAAAGAGCGCTATGCCAAGCCAGCTTTGGTGGGCGACTAACACTAGGGAAAGAGGCAGCTCTGTTTGGGCAAAGTCTTCAGGCCAGCTGTGAGGCCTACGCTGAGATGCAGACCTTGCCAAGCCAGCAACCTGCCACTGCAGCTGTGCATCCAAGGACAGCTTTGACTCCGTGTTCTCAGAGTAGAAGGGACAGCCTGGTGTGGGTCTGTCTTTTCTGGGCACACTGGCAAACACAGATGATAATGGTGATCTACTCCAGTCATTTCTTCTGAAGGAGGGTGAAGGGGTGTTTGTGTGAATATACTTATTCATATGAGATTATGTGTGCAAATGCCCAATCAAGACACATTTACGAAGCACCTACTATATATTAGGCAGAGTCATATGTGCCAGAGATAGAACTGCTGAGAATGAAACAGCCTCTGTTCTTAAGGAGCTTACATTCTCTCTCTGTCTTTTTTCCCTCTCTATCTCTCTGTCTCACCTTCTCTCTGTCTGTCTCTCTCCCTACACACACACACACACACACACACACACACACACACACACACACAAATATGTGTATGTATAAGAGTATATAGAATACTTATTTAACAAATACTTTTCCACTGATACACACATACGTGTGCACACACATATGTGCATGTGTATATTATTAGAACTGGAGCAGCTGAGTGGCACAATGGAGAGTGATGGGCCTGGAATCAGAAAGACTTGAGTTCAAATGCAGCTTCAGACTGTACTAGCTGTGTGACCTTGGGCAAGTCACTTAACCCTGTTTGCCTGAGTTTCCTCATCTATAAAATGAGGTGGAGAAGGCAATGGCAAACCTCTCCAGTATCTCTGCCAAGAAAACCCCAAAATGGGGTCACAAAGAGTCAGACATAGCTGCAACAACTGAATAGCAACAATATATATTATCAAAAATACGTGTATGTATATAAGGCAGCTAGGTGGTACAGTGGATAGAGTACTGGTCCTGGAGTCAGGAAGGCTCATCTTTATGAGTTCAAATCTGACCTCGATATCTACTAGTTGTGTGACCCTGGGCAAGTCACTTAACCCTGTTTGCCTCAGTTTCCTCATCTGTAAAATGAGCTGGAGAAGGAAATGGCAAACCATTTCAGTGTCTTTGCCAAGAAAACCCCAAATGGGGTCATGAAGAGTCAGAGACCGCTGAACAACAACATATGTTATGTCTGTATACTTAAAGAATGGTTGTAAATTGAGACATACACACACTTCTGTAGGACTGGGCTGGATCTGTGACTTTATCCATGTAGAAAGTTCCCTGTGGGGAACAAAGCTCACCCCTCCTCTGCATCTTAGAGTTTAAAGAGGTACCATGAGGCACTGAGAGTTTCAGTGACTTGTCCAGGGTCACTTAGCAGTCGGTTTCAGAGGCAGTTCTTGAATCCAGGTCTCTCTCATTTTAATTGACCCTCTCTCTACATACTGTTGCCTCTCATTTGTGTGTATAGGCCAGGCATAGGAACTTGAACTGGGACGTCATTTCTCCCTGTTCATACCTACATATACACATATGCAAACCCACACACGCTAGAAGAGCTAAGCTCAAGTCCAGCATCTGACAAATGCTGGTTGTGTGACCCTGGGCAAGTCACTGAACCTCTGAGATTAGAAACGGCACAATTGTGAATCTGCATTGACTGGAGTTTTCTTACGAGGAGTCCCCTATACCAATGAAATCACAGATCTAGACAGCTAAGTTTAGCTGTGAGATTCTTCTTTTCTTAACTTATTTATTGCTCTCACACCATTGGCTCACATTGAACTTATGGTCCACTAAAACTACCAGATCTTTTCATGTGAACTATTGTCAAGTCAGGCCCTAATCATCCTATATGATTTATTTCTCTTCCTTTCCTTTACCTTCCCTTCCCGTGTTTTTATCTCTTTTTCTCTTTCCTTCCTTCTCTCTCTCTCTTTCTTCCTCTCTTTCTTTCTCTCTTTCTTAATTTCTTTCTTTCTCTCTTTCTTAATTTCTTTCTTTCTCTTCCTTCCTTCCTTCCTTCTTTCCTTCCTTCCTTCTTTCCTTCCTTCCTTCCTTCCTTCCTTCCTTCCTTCCTTCCTTTCTTCTCTTTCTTTCTCTTACCCAGGCTAAGCAACAGCAGCTACTCATAGGCCCAATTCCACTACTAATCAACATCGAAGCTAGGACTTGCTCCTTTTATGACATGGTTTTGCCCCTCCTCAGGAAGCCTGGAAGTCCCCTGCTCCCTAGGGCTTATATTGGTGCTGGAGTAAGTGCAGATGCACAGTTGATTTGACTTTAGCCCTACTTTGGCTCAGAATTCCCATAGTCGGGTGATCCAATAGCCTCAGCCTCTCTAACAGCAGGGAGGGGAGGCCTGTACCACCACACCTAACAATTTGTTTCTTTTTTTACTTAAATGCAGTAATTTACTTTTATTGCTTTAAATTTCATTTGATTTTTTTCGGCCCGTTGTTTTAACCTGTTCAGATCTTTTTGGATTATGATTCTGCCATATAACTTGTTAAGGATCCCTCTCAGCTGTGTTTCATCCACAGATTTGGTATTCATAACATCTATGCCTCTATTCAAATCATTGATAAAAATGCTGGCCAGGGCAGAGTCCTATGGCACTTCACCAGAGAAGCCTCTCTTACAAGGACGACAACAGTTGGCACACCACAATTACGCTCACTGATAAGGTGCCAGCTGGCATCTAAATGCTGGGTCTACTGACTTGAATAAACATCCATTTCCTCAATGGTAACTTGCTGCTCCAATCTGGCTGCTTGGTTCCCAGCTCGTCTGCTACCAACCCCACTCTCCCATAGTTCCTTAGTTTCTCTGAATACTACTTTGGTCATGCTTACTCTCTTATTTCATCCTTGGCTTCTCTTGTATAATTTCTCTCACCCTCTGGGCTGATTTTCTCAGCTAATTCTGATTCAGAATGATTTAGGACATTCCCCTGCCCTGGCAAGTTTCCAATATCATTTTCCAGACTTTTTCTCAAGGGATCACTGAAGGGAAGTTCCAGTTTGCTTCCATTCAAGCCTCATTTCCCACTCTTTCTTTCCTCCTTCTGCCCTTCCTCTTAGCTTTGGGTCAACTTAAACTGAGTGGTTTCCAGTTGCCTCCAGGAGCAAATACAAAATGCTCTGTTTGTCATTCAAAATCCTTTTAAACTTTGCCCCCTCCTATCTTTCCAGTTTTCGTACACGTCACCCCTGACACATACTCTTTGATTCAATGACATTGGCCTGGAGGTTTCACAGACAAGACCCTCCATTTCTCAGCATTCTGTCAAGCTCCCCCCCCCTCTTCTGCTCTCACTTTCCTGGCTTCCTTTAAGTCTTAGTTAAAATCCCACCTTCTACAGGAAGCTTTTCCTAAACCTCTTAATTACAATGCTTTCCTTCTTCTAATTATTTCTTATTTATCCTGCACATAGCTTGCCTTTTGTATATCTGTGTGTTGTCTTCCCTATTAGATTGTAACCCCCTTGAAGGCAGGGACTATCTTTTGCCTCTTTTTGTATCCCTAGCGCTTAGCACAGTGGCTGACTCACAGTAGGCTCTTGAGAAATGTTTATTAAATGAAGGAATCTGCAGAGTGAGCACTCCGTCAGTTCACAGTTAGTACACTACCAGGTTGCTATCCATCCAGCAGCCGACCCTCTCTGAATGCAGTTGTTCAGGCAGTCACAAACACACCCTAACTATCCCATTCTCTAACTCACATTTTTCCATCTTGTCCATTGGGATATTGCTCATGAAAGACTTACTTAAATGCCCTATGTAGATAAAGAAAGAGCTCTACTGTCCTTGGTTTTACTTTCAGAGTCTTTGTCACGTGCATTAAAGTTATATTTCTGCTTGATGTTTTCACATCATTGTCAGAAAGCAAAGAAAACCAATGGAGCAAACATTTTCTGGTGGCATATACAACATTCCACCCCTGGAGTTGCCCGTCTCTTTACCAAGGAGAGAGACATGGGTTTTTAAAACTGTAGTCCAGCGTGATAATTGGTCATTATGATAAGCTACCTTTTACTGTTGTGTTTATTGATATTATTATAATAGTAATTATAATAAATATTGATATTATTGTAATAATTATAATATAATAAATTGTAATTATAATAAATATTATAATAAAATTATAATATTATAATAATGATATAATAATAATATAATTATATTATTATAACAATTGTATATTGTTCACTTGACTTCATCAATGTGTTTCTCTTCTGGTGGGGAAATGTTCCTCAGTGCTCAGACCCTGGTTATGCTCCTCTCTGAAGGGAGCTCTGATAAACACATTTGAATTCCTCATGTTGATTAATTCTTTGGCAGCTTTGTGGCACAGCAGATGGGGTGGGGTGATGGGCCTACAGTCAGAAAGACCTGAATTCAAATCCTGCCTCAAATATAACTAGCCATGAGACCTGGTGCAAGTCACTTAATTTCTCTCAACTTTATTTTTCTCACCTTTATAATGGAAATAACAATAGAACTTACTATTGTGGGAAAGCACTGTTGTGGGAATCCAAAAAGATAATATATGAAAAGTTCTTTGCAAACTTAAAATACTATATTAGTGTTAATATAACCCCATTTCCACCCCAAGCCTTCCTTGATGTCCTAAAGGATAGCCCTTTGATTTTGATGTGAAGGCAGATGCAACTTCTGATTGACTGAGAATCTGCTAACTCTATGAACCTATAGAAATGTCAATGGAAAAGAAACTTCAGATTTGGAGACACCACTGGGAGAAGCAGTGAGAGGATCCAAGAGGAAATAGGAGCTAGATGGGGGACTTTTTTTTTTTTTTTTGCTTTTTGGAGGGGGGAGGGTAGGGCAATTGGGATTAAGTGACTTGCCCAAGATCACACGACTAGTTTTGTTGTTGTTGTTGTTGTTGTTGTTGTTGTGTGTGTGTGTGTGTGTGTGTGTGTGTGAAGTGTGTGAGGCTGGATCTGAACCCAGGTCTTCCTGACTCTAGGGCCAGTGTTGTACTAACTGCGCCACCTAGTCACCCCCTAGATGGTGAACTTTTTGAATGACAGATGAGGGGAATCTTCCTGAGCTTCAGACAACTGGGGAAGCCCTACTATGGTTCCTTGACTTTCAATGCCTGCTACTCTAGAGGCTGCTAGGAGCAGACTTCATTGAGATGGCTCTCTCCTTGGTCTTACTCTTAACAAGCTCATTTACTCTGGTGTGATCTATTGTCTAACACACCATCTGGGCTTCATTACACCAGTAACTCTCCCTAGTACATACAACCAGATTAAAACACACCTGGCAAATATTTAATAAAATAAAAATATAGTAAAACAAAGATAATGATGATATGTGGTTTTCTAAGTCAAGATGCCACCCTTAGAGATCGTTATGTATGGTTTAGTGACCCCATTTCTATTTGAGTTTGACACCAGTGGTCTAACCTAATATATAACACCACCCTGATTATTGTTTATAGCTTAGTTTGAAAAAGATGTTTATTGCTATCTTTGATTGAGTCATGTAACCATGTTTGAGCAGCTAAGGGGCTCAGTGGATAGAGCACCAGGCCTGGAGAAAGGAAGACCTGAGTTCAAATCCAGCCTTGGACACTTACTAGCTGTATGACCCTGGCCAAGTCACTTCACCTTGTTTGATTCAAGTTTCCTCATATATAAAATGAGCTGGAGAAGGAAATGGCAAACGGACTCTCCAATATCTTTTTGCCAAGAAAGCCCAAAGTGGGGTCACAAAGAGTCAGCTACAACTGCAATGATTGAACAATAAGAAGAAGCAATGTTTGGCAGGAAAACATAGAGCTGGTCAAGAGTAAGCTAAGTGTTACCCTTCCTTTTAGTAACAAACAGGGAAAGTGACTTTTATTCTGACCCCCTCCCTAAGAGAGCATCATACATCTATGCCACTGATATTTGAGGTCTGGTAGATGTAATTCTATTCCTCTTGGATATAGGAGAATAAAGGAATGCTTGCCCAGCCACAGCCAATGCTGACTGAATCCTGTCTCTCCTTCTCTAGACTACTGACAGTACAGACAAGGCCTTCCTCTTAGTCTTCACACAGGTCCTTTTTGAAATGTTGAATGGAATTTTCCAGATTCCCCATCTGATATGTATCTATCCAAGCTACATGTAGGCCAGTCCTTTTATAACACACACATCCACATCTATATTACATGTGGGTTGGGAGATTAAGTCCAGCATCTGACCATATGAGTCTTGGCTATTATGGCATAATGGTATTCTGTTACATTATTATATCATAATTTGTTCAGCTATTCCCTGAATACCTGCTTATTTTATTTTGACATGCTTTAAGAATCCTTTGTGGTGGCAAATGTTGTTTGGGCCTGAGTCTTGTACATAGGTGGGCATGTGGGGTATTCAACAGGACTAACACCTCTGGTGTGCGGGCTTGCTGATCCTTTTTCAGAGCTACTCATTTCATGTCCACCTATGGCTCTAAGAAACTGAGGCCTGAGCAGGGACCACACCCTGATAAAAACCTTTTCAGCATATAGGCTAAACCAGGATGAGGGTATCCGACAGACCTCAAACCTGTCAGCGAGTTAGGGGTGTCTACCTGAAGTATGTGAAGACTTCCCCTGTGGAATGGGTGGATGAGAACAGTTTGTTCCAATGGCCATGAAGATGACTGAAGCAGGCACTGTGGAGCACTTAGAACATGGTTAGGTATCAAAGATGCCAAAGTCATCCACTGCATCCCAGGGCCAGTCATCTTGATTTTGTCTTGCCACTGATTTTTCAGTGACTCCAGAAGAGAGAGTGAGGCTGACCACTTTGTGCAGCTCTGTCTCACTTAAATCCAATCTGTGCACAAGTCAAGACATTACCCCATGATGTCCTTGGTCCTCTTCAAAATGAAGGACAAACAAAAACTGTTTTGGGTAAAAAAAAAATACAGTGTGGCTATGAAGCAGTGGGCTGGATTTCCTTGTGTGCTTTGTAAAGTGGCTCTAAAGGTAATTAATTCCCTAAGAGGAGCAGCAAAGCATTCCGAGGAATAACTGTATTGTAAAATAAGCATATTGCCTCTCAAGGATAATGGTCTTTTATAGTAAACGTTGTCTTTCAAAAGTTCTATTATTATAGGATCAGAGATGTAGAGCTGGAAGGGTCCTCAGGGGCCAGCTGGTCCAAGCCTTTCATCATACAGATGCAGAAACTAAGACCCAGACAGTTAAAATGACTTGCCCAAGGTTGCCCATCGAGTAAGTCAGAGTCAGAGTTTTAACTAGACTGAGCCAGGATATGATGGGTTGTAGACAGCTCTAATCACTCTTGAGAGCTCATTGCTAGATTTTCATTTATACCTTGTAAATTGGCAAACATTATAGCTTGTCTGTTTGTTTTATTCATTGTCTAGTCTTAAGAAAGTGTTGGAGAAAATGCTATTGTTGTTCAGTTATTTCTGACTCTTTGTGATCTCACTTGGGGTTTTCTTGGCAAAGATACTGGAGTGGTTTACCATTGCCTTCTCCAGCTCATTTTTATAGATGAGGAAACTGAGGCAAACAGGGTTAAGTGACTGGCCCAGGGTCACACAGCTAGTAAGTATCTGAGATTAGATTTGAATTCAGGTGTTCCTGACTTCAGGTCTAGGAACAATCCACTGTGCTACCTAGCTGCAGATTAAGCCTTTTTTTCCTTCTCTCCAGAGAACTGGTTGTTAAACATTCACCAGCATACTCCTATGGGATTCCAATCCAATCCAATTCCAATGTCAATGTTGTTTCTTCCACTCTATATTTAAGTGATACACTATATCATTTTCTTATGTGCTTTCTGCAATGACTATTTCAAAAATGGGTTATTATCCAAGCAGAGGGTCACTGGTGGGAGCTCTTAGGAAAGTCCAGAGTTAGCCAGGTTATGATAAAGTTCTGTAGTGAGGCTTTCCCAACATCACCCAAAGAGAAACCAGATTTAACAGCCTTGTTCTGACTATGGCAGCTTCTGTCCCACTCACAGTCTGTCCGGTTTGCCCGAGCAGCATCTCCAATTCACAGTCAATGGAAAGACCCATTTAGACTGGTATGGGCAGATGGTACCAGATTGAGTACCAATTCTGCCCCAAACTCTTTCCCATTGTCCTCTGTCAAGTTACTTGGCTAAATAGAATTCTGACACTCTCCCAGGGCACTGAGGGCCACAGCCTGTTCCTTGATCCCTAAGTGATGATGCAGTGACATGTTTACTCTAACATATTTGTTCAAAAACTTTGTCCAAGATGAAAGTCAGGCACTACCCAGGCCCAATTCCCACAGCTGGATTAGTTAGGGTTGCACCACTTCACACATACAGGCAGAAGTCATAGGGTCCCGAAGGCAATAACATGCAGTCCAAGGAGCAGTTATCTAGTCTGACTGGACCACTCTTGTAAATTTATCCTGATGCTGAAGAAATTCTCTTCCTCTGAAATGCACACACAGTTTTATTCACTCCTTTCACTGCTGGCAGGGGCCATGCCTTTGATTCCTTACAACAAGGAAGGTTTCAGGGGGATTGTCCCCAAAATATTTCCACTTCTCACTGGATTATTTCCAGCCCTTCTCTGCCTATTCTGAGCATCAAAGGACTTATAGGTAGAACTGATCTTATACATTAATTAGTCCAACCCAACAATTTTACAGATGAGATCTGGGGACCTAAGTTCACAACCAGATCACAGGAACAATCACAGACCTGAGATTTAAAAGGAGGGCTCCTGATTTGAAATCTCTCCTGTTAAGATGCTGATTGGAGGTTCTGTTGAGGTCTTTGAGATTTTGACTCGGGTTATATAATCCTTTCTAATGTATTGAGATTTTTGAAGTATAAGCACAAAAAACTCAAATAACAAAAAAATAGATGCATAATTTAAATTTTGTAACCCAAAGAAAAAATTTGCAAAACTTTGTACCTCCAAACACCTTTGCTTTCTGTATTCCTATCCTTTAGTTGGGCATGGGTAGGCAGAGAAAAAGTGAGACCAAGTCCTTCTGGGGCTTCTTGGGCAGAAGCCATGCCTTCTTTCAGGAAAAGAGACAGCTAGCAAAGATACCTGTCACAAAATGCCCATTGGTATGAGATTCTCTCCTTATTGGTGGAGATAAACGCCCTGCTCTACATGAAGGACAAGATGGAGTTGGTGAGAGGTGAGAGAGCTACAGCCTTCTCCAGTCCCTTATGGGACTTTTCAAGCCAGAGTTCCCTCTGATTCCCAAAAAGTAGGAGTCCCCCTTTGGCATTCTTTAGGACAAGTCCCCCTTTGGGACTCCTAAAGCTTGAGTCTTGGGGTCTTCAAGCTCTAGATAAGTTATTTCAGGTGCTTCTGGTTTCCATCTTCAAGAGGGAAGGAGCTGGCAGTCTTCATCATGGCCCTCTATCCAGCTTGCCCCTCTAGGGACTTCAAAAAACTTTGCCCTTGAGTGAGATTGAGGACACTCTTGGTTGACCTGATTTACCTTGCTCCCAGTGGAAGAGCTCCTTCACTCTATATTGACTTTGCTATTTGCTATGTGTGATCATGGGGCACTGGTATGAGGCGGTATTGTTTGTTTTTCATTTTCTAAGAGGACCAATGACATCACAGGCTAATGTCTTAACTTATGCATGAGTTGGCTTTAAGTGAGGCAGAGCAGCACAAAGTTCTCAGCTTCACTTTCTCTTCCAGAGCCATCAAAGTCCAGTGGCAAGACAAAGGTCAAGAAGACTGGCCATGACCCAGGATGCAGTGAATGCCCTCGTAATCTTTGATTTCTGACCAAGCTCCAAATGCTCCAAAGTGCTTGCTTCAGCCTCCTTCATGGCCATTGGAAGAAATTGTTTCCATCTGCCCATTCCACCCAGTGGAGTCTTAATGTACTTGGGGGAGACATCAGCAGGTTGGAGGCCTTTCAGTTACCCTCAGCCTGGTTTAGCCCATCTGCTGAGAAGGTTTTATCAGTATGTGGTTACTGTGCACGCTGCAGCTTCTTGTTTCTTGGAGCCACAGGTGAGAATCAGGTGCCAGGTGGGCACCAAAGGTGGATGAGCAGCCCTGAAAAGAACTTAGCAAGCTCTAACAGCAGAGGTGCTAACCCCCCATTCACCACTGGTATTAGGTAGGAAATTTGGAGAGAGAGGCTGGGGCCCTACTTTCTCCCTTTCCCCCGAATGACAAATAGATCCAAAGTTAGATGGAACCCGATCATATCCCCTAGATACACAATATTTATGGAAGCAAATAGATATACTTCTAGCTTTGTATTCCCTCTCTCTGAGGAGACTGACTCCAACCCCTTGCTTCCCCTTCTGGCAAGAATGAAAGTCTCACCTAGAGAAGAGGCTAGAGTGGTCTACTCTGCCTTCTTTCGAGTCACACAAAGATATGCCCCTTGCCACATGCAGGCCTCTCTACACATATGGTGCCCATTCCTTTCACTATGTACTAAAACAACATTCATTCCATGAGAAGCAGCCATCTATCTATCTACCTTTTCTTCCCTCACTATTCTCCATTCAAGATGTTAAAACCATTTGAAGAATTACTATTCCTGGACTAGAAAACCTATGCAGGAAGAATTCAATTTTCCCTCCTCCAGATGTGCACCATGTGGCCTAGTTATAGAGGCAATAGAGAATGCGACCCTACATTTCCTTCAGTGCAGTTAAACCCCAAGTTATTATGCTGTAGTAATAACATTTGTGCATTTCATTTCCTTCTAGGGCTAAAAAAAAAAGCCCACAACCTGACTGCCTGTGTTCAGATGCATTCAATGAACAGTGGACAATATTGCAGTGAAATAAACCCAGCTTGCTTAGCATTCACATACAGCCCGATTTATCATTCAGCGGAATCTTCTGAAGGGGGGGGGGAATTCAGCAGACAATAATGTTATTTCCTGCCTTTGTCTGGGAGTATCTCATTAAAGACAGGCTTACAGATTCAAGGAGAGTAGTTGTTTCTCCAGGGCACTGATAGGAAAGTCCCTTCCCATGGTGTTCCAGGAGGAAATAAATAATCCACTACAAAACGCTTTTTTTTTTTTGAGGTCATTCTGGCTAGATACAATACCAATTAGCAACAAAGTTTAACTCAGAGAAACACTCAGAACATCGAAACACCCCATATTTCCAGTTTGGTATTTGGAAGGACTACACATCTGGATGTAATCTGGAAGGGTGGGGTTCCTTGGTGATTTCCAAAGGATGGAGGTTCTCATAATGTACCCACATCTACAAACAGAGCATCTCTGCCGATGAACTACACAGACCCCAAAAAGTATTAAACGATCAGAAGTCAGCCTCTGGCTCTTGAATCCTAGGGCCTCAGACCCTTTGGTCTTTTTATTCTGGACCAGGTGAATGCCAGAGAAGATATCTAGGCATTAATACCGATTCCTCCCTCCTTTCCCAGTACCTGCATTGCTTTGCTAAGGTTTGTGGGTGTTACTAGATACATCTCCCAATGGCTGTCACAGTCTTTGGTGTTGCTGACAATAGATTCACGCAAGTTTACTTCTGGCCCTAGGACCCAAGTCTCTGGCCTAGTGCCCCAGGTGGACATGTTCACTTTTCTAGGTCGCTGTAAAAGTCACCTTCTGGGTCAATACATGCCAAAAATCTAGACTCATTATCAGTCACTAGATTTGTTATGGTTATTAATTCTAATGGGTATTAGGATAATCTATTTATTATTAATGTAATTAGTAATAGAATCGTAATTACTTCCTAATGATGCTAGGAGAGGCATCCTGGGCTCTGTGCTTATGGATCTAATTAATTCAGATCCTGTTTAGAAATATGCTGGTAACTAAGTCAAGCAAGAAACTTCAGAAATTCAAGACTAGCAGTGGTTGGAGGTAAAAGAGTACAGGCCTACCTCATTTTATTCCACTTTATTGCACTTTGAGTTTTTAAACTCTTACTTGCACTGCAGAGTTTTTACAAGTGGCGATTCTGTGTTAAGTGTCCATTGGCACCATTTTTCTAACAGCATCATTGTTTCTAATCAACATCACATTGTTTCTCTGTGTCACTCTTTGGTAATTCTCACAATATTCTCATAATTTATTATTATTATATCTTTCATTATTTTTATATCTGTTATGGTGATCTGTGATCAGTGACCTTTGTTGTTATTACTGTCATTGTTTTAGGGCGCCATGAACCATGTCCATTTAAGACTGATTTTAATAAATGTTTTATGTTCTGACTGCTTCACCAACTGGCTGTTCCCTGTTTATCTACCTTTCTTCCAACCTCCCCATTCCCTGAGATACAACGATATTGAAATCAGGTCAATTAATAACTCTATAATGGCCTCTAAGTGTTCAAGTGTAAGGAAGCATCAATCTAATGGCAAACGTCATTGTTTTCTTGTTTTACGAAATCACCACAGCCACCCCAGCCTTCAGCAACCACCACACGGATCAGTCAGCAGTCATCAACATCGAGGCAAAACCCTCCACCAGCAAAAAGGTTATGATTTGTTGAAGGCTCAGGTTATGGTTAGCATTTCTTTTAGCAATAAAGTATTTTTAATTAAGGTATGTACAGTGTTTTTTAGATATAATACTGTTGCACACAATAGACTACAGAATAACATAAATATAACTTTTATGTGCCCTGGGAAACCAAAACATTTGTGTGACTCACTTTATTGTAGTGATCTGGAACTGAGCCCACATTTCTCTGAAGGATGCCTGTGCAGCATGTGGAGTCAAAGGCCCTGGATCTTGAACCTGGTGCTGCAGCTTATATCCTGTATGACCTTGAACAAGTTATGTAACTAATTCTCTGGGTCTCAGATTTCCTATCTTTAAAATGAGGTTGAACTGGATGATTTCTGAGGTGCCTTCCTGCTCTTATATTATGATTCAATGATCCAGAGAATCATCTGGATCCAGAGGTCCAGAGTTGGACTTGACTTAGATAGGCCTCAGCAATCTTGCTGGAGTCTGGTGACTGTTTTCTCAGGCCACTAAGCTATGGTTCAGCTTGGTCTGTTTGTTCCGTCCTCATATCTTTGCCTTTGCAATATCTGTTCCTTTGATCATAATAAGGGTGATGGAATATCTTGCCAATTTTCTACACAATGAGAGATGGGCCAATTCCCTGAAAAGATTCAAGATGGAGAGGTAGGGAATAGGATCTTTAGAATTTCTTCTTTTATCATGGGACTCTTGTTAAGACCAGTTCACTATTTGTCCATATGATTGAAAATGGTCACTCTTGTTCTTGAACAGACACTGGTTTTAATGGAAGGACTGACATTTTTTGTTCCTTGTACCACCACCCTCCCATAATTAACTTTACCTATTGGTAGCCAATCCAGTGTCTCTCTCATAGACTCAATTGTCCTGTGCTGTAGGATGTTTGCAGGGCCAGAAATTGGAAGGGAGCTGCACAGGAAAGGTTAGGAGAGACGGTTAGGTTCAGAGAGATAGCCTCTCTGTAATTCAGATAGCATGGGAGGTCACATGATCCTTCAAAAGTCCCTTTTCTCATCCCTCTAACCAATAGCCTTTATTCAGGGTCTGACTAATGACTTGGTGTATTCCCCACCCCAGACCCAGACCCTTTGCTTTTCCCTCCCCAGCCACACCCCCCAGCTGCCAATTTCTTAGTTATTCCCTCCACCATTAATTGGTTCAACAAAGGACAGTAGAAGGGACAGGAAGAAAAAAAGATTTAGAACTGGGCATTTCATAACAATAATGCTAGCCTATATTATACTGTGCCTTAAGGGTTAAAAAATGCTTTACATAATTTACTTCATCTGATCCTCACAACAACCCTCTGAGGGTTCTGTTCCTATTTCACTGATGAGGAAAAGGAAGTTTTGAGAAGTTGTGACTTGCCCCTGATCATGCAGCTAATAAGGATGAATCTCTGGATTCTGAGTCTGGAATTCACAGAATCTCAGGCTATTAAAATAGAAGGCATTTCTGAAGCCATCTAGTCCAAACTAGGGCTGTGGAACCTGTGACCTCAAGGTCACATGTGGCCCTCTAGGTCCTCAAGTGTGGCCCTTTCACTAGGGTCAAATGTGGCCTCGAGGTCACAGGTTCTCCACCTCCTGGATTCCAAACCATACCTGTGCAAAATCCTCCTCCACAACAGGCAGACAGCAAACATTAATTAAATACTTACTGTGTGCCAGGCACATACCCAGCAAGCACCCATTAAGTTATCCCTTAGACCTCCGGGAAGGAGGGTGGGAGAACTTCCCCCTTTAGGGAGTACTAAGCCTAAATTTACTTATTTGCAATTCCTAACCATTGCTTCTACTTCTGCCCTTTGGGGCCAAGTAATATCCAGACCCTTTAAACCCTTGAAGACACTTAGCAGTCACACTAAATCTTTTCTTCTCTAGACTAAACATCCCAAGTTCCTCTAATTGGTCCTTTATGAGTAAATGACCCTTTGCTATACTGATTATACTTTTCTGAAAGTTTTCATCTATTAACATTTCTCCCCAAATGTGGTGCCCAGAACTGGACTGAATACTTCAGATGCAGCCTGACTAGACCAGTCCGGGAACAGTGGCACTATGGTTCTTCTAATGCACCCCCCCAAACTGCATTAGCCTTTGAGGGGCTGTTGCACCA
The DNA here is from genome assembly GCF_028583685.1 of Petaurus breviceps papuanus. Taxonomy (NCBI): domain Eukaryota; kingdom Metazoa; phylum Chordata; class Mammalia; order Diprotodontia; family Petauridae; genus Petaurus; species Petaurus breviceps. Next base: position 2,545,882 of record NW_027187340.1, read on the forward strand.
CTGTTGACAGGCACTGACTCTGTAGTGCACTAAATCTCCCAAAAACTTTTTTTTTAGCAGAAGTGCTATCCTTTTTTTACTCTTAAAAGATGATTTTTTAAAAACGGAAGTGCTAAGACTTCACATTTATCCATATTAATTTCCTCCTATTAAATTCAGCCCCAAATTATAGCCTGTCAAATTGTGGTGCTGGAGAAGACTTTGAGATTCCCTTGGATAGCAAGATCAAATCAATCAATACTTAAAGAAGTTAATTCAGATTTCTCACTGGAAGGTCAAATACTGAAGCTGAAACTTCATGTATATATCTTGTTTGTGAATAGTTGTTTTCATGTTGATTCTCTCATTAGACTGTGAGTTCTTTGAGAGTCCCTTGCACAGTAAGCAAAGCAGTCAACACTTAAAGAAATTAATTCAGACTACTCATTATAATGACAAATACTGAAGCTGAAGCTTCTTTTTTGAATCTCCTATCCCTTAGCACAGTGCTGGCACACAGTAGGTGCTTAATAAATGCTTATTGTCTGACTAATGATCCCCTTCTCTTTACTTATGCCACAACCACTTTAATATTGGCTTTTGTGATATCACTTCATCCTATATTATTGAAGTATGTTGCTGACTTCTCTTCATCCATTTCCTTCCCCTCTCCAATCCATTCTTTTTTTTTTTTTTAAAGCAATCGGGGTTAAGTAACTTGCTCAAGGTTACATGGCCAGTTATTTCTGGGTGTGGTGCTGAGTATCTGAGCCCGGATTTGATCCAGGTCATCCCAACACCGGAGCCAGTGCTCTTAATCGCTGAGCCACCTGGCCGCCCCTAAGCAATTGGGGTTAAGTAACTTGCTCAAGGTTACACGGCCAGGTGTTTCTGGGTGGGTGCTAAGTGTCTCAGCCCGGGATTCGATCTCCAGGTCTTCTCAACACTGGAGCCAGTGCTCTTACTTGCTGTGCTACCTGGCCGCCCCTCCAATCCATTCTTTATGCAGCTGCCAAATTGATATTACTAAAGACCATGCTACTGCTCTGCTCAAGAAGCTTCCATGTCTACTCATTGCCTTTGGATATAAACTCCTGTGTCTGGTATTTAAACCCCTCAATACTCTAGCTCTAGTCCATCTTTCCAGTTTAATTAGACGTTATCCCCTTACCGCACTTTGTGCTCCAGCCAAAATGACTTATTTGTTACTGCTCTTGCCTAATAGTTACAGCTATAGTATGTTTCTCATCTTTTTGCTTTTGTTGGTCTAAAAAAGGTATAATCTTTTTCAAGAGCCCTTTCCTGATTCCCCAGATCCTTGGTGCTTCCCTAGTTACTGTGTATATTTTGTATAGATACTATATTTACTGACCTATGAACATGTTGCCTCAGCTTAATAAAAATGCACATTCCTTAAGAGTAGAGAATGCCTCAGTTTCGCATTTCTTTTCCTACCGACTTGTCCAGACCCTGGCACATGGTAGGGACTTAAATGTTTTTTACATGAGTAATTTTTATCAGCCCTCCATTTAATTATATACTAGATCATTTTGCTAGGAATCAAAAACAGGCTACTTTGTCTGTAGTTTGAAGATTCCTCTCTCTTTTCTTTTATTTGCCCTTTTCCTGACCTGTAGAGCCTCTCCCTTTCTCCAAAATCTTTCAAAGATCACCGGCAGCTCCTCAGCAGTCACGCCTAACAGTTATTTTAGTTCCTTCAGACACAGTTCATCTGAGTTTGTTGATTTGCCCTCATCAAGGGCAGCTAGTTGCTTTCTTATTGTCTCCCTATTCATTTATTTTTTGCTCTTTCCAGTTCAACATTCATTTCTTTTGGCAGGGAAAACAGAAACCATAAAGAACTAGGCCTCTGTATCATTGCTGCCTTCAGTTAACTCTATCCCATTTACCCCTTTCATTCTTTTTTTTTTCAGTTTAGCTTTAAAAATTATTTTTTCTTTAGCCTTCCTTGCCAGCTTCAGCTCATTTTGAGCTTTAGTGCTCCACACACCATAAACAAGGGATTGTACCTCACTTTCCCAGCTTTTGTATTTTGCCCTTGCTTCCATCTTCTGTATATGACTTTTAAAAGTTTAATCTGAGTGGTGCATTCTCTGTGATGCCACGATGATCATTCACTCTTGAGAACTTCCAATCTGGAAAGTTAATCCATATGATCCTTCTTTTGCTTTAGAACCTCTTTGAAACCTGCTCTCCCCAAATCTAAGGTGCGTTTTGAATTATTCTTGACTTTCCTCTCCTCTTTCACAAATCCTAAGAGGAATAGTTACTTTTCCCCAAGTTTCTTATCATCTCCACCCCAGCAATAAGTTCCTTCTTGTAAGTGAGAGTTGTATTTAGAGTGGAACTGAAATTTGTAGGCTTTTGAAGGATGAAATTATAATTAAATCAGGTCAAGAAATTAGCAAGTGCTCTGTTTTGGCATGAACACAGATCTCCAAATGTCTAAATGAACCCCCTGTCACTTCCAGAGTCTTCCTATGTACCAGGTTTGTGATGTTTTTCAAGTCCTTCAACTGTATTTTCTTTCTGTTCAGTTGGTCTGTAGAATATTCCAAAACCAGTAAGTTTTCTTTACCTGCTCCCATTGATCTTCACCCAAATACTTTCCACTATACTTCTTCCTGCTCTGCTTCCTGGATTTGCTTGCAAGCAGATTTTACTCATTTCCCAAAGACAATTATAATCCAGTCTTCTCTCTTCCTCCTATTTAATTATGGACCCAGATTATTGTCCATATGCCATCTTTGATCAAGATATGTGTGCTGAGAAATCAACTCTCTACACTATCCATCCCTCAGCATATCACAATACTGATTTCTAAATTAATGGATCAATGTTAGGAGGTTCTGCTTGTAGTCATGTCAAGATTTTTTCTGGTGGAATGAGTGGATGAGAACAATTTGTTCCAACAGCCATGAAGGCAGCTGGAGCAGGAGGTGGAGCCTGTAGAGGTATCCAGCATGGACAGTCAGGCTGACTCAAGTGCTTATGGATTTGTTTTTGGAAACTCTGCAATTGAGTTCTAGGACTGATGCAATTGGCACAATGTTTTCTGAAAAACATGAGCATCAGGAGGACCTCACCATCTCCAGGCAATCCAGCCTTCATTTGGACTCTCTGCTGAATATCTATCACTGGTGAAAACCTTTGGCAAGCAACCTTTGGCACTGTTTCATGTATTGTTTCTATCAATAATCAGAGGATGGTTGAATGAAGTTATCTCTACTGCTATCTCTTTTAGGAAATTTTGGGTGATTTTGACACATATAAGGGAGACAATTTGTTGAAGGAGAACCTTCAGGGCAGCATGGTGCTCTATGGATTCAAAATGAGTTTTCCTAATCAATAAACTATAAGCAGCATTACATAGTGGCAAGATGGCCAGTTATGGAGTCTGCCGGGCTCAAGTCCTGTCCCTCCCAATGCTGACTGTGGGGCCCTGGGTAAGTCACAATCTCTCAGTGCACAAGGCAACTCTCTAAGATTATGCAATGTAGGGCAGGTGCTGCTATGTATTGATAGAGGGAATTTTCTCATGGTATTTCCCTATAATCATGAATATGATTTAATTATTTGTCATTAACAAGCAGAATAGTTTGATTTTGTAGCTCGGTACCTTTCAGGCAGTTGAATGATTGTATAGATGGGCTCTGTGCAAAATAGTTCTTGGACTAGTTTATCAATCTCTTCTTTTTTCACTCCTTCATCAATTATGCCCTCAATGTGAATGTAGATTATTCTCAAAAAGAGGTTTTATAAAGGGGAACGTGGGTATGTGGATTCATAATGAATCTTTTCTCAATGGATTCCTCCCATATGGCTGGTAATAATAATGTACATGATACTCCCAAATGTCTGAAAATTTCCCCTACCCCAGGCATGTGATCTTTCAGTTTTCTTCAGTATCCTAACAACTAACTATGTTACTTCCAACATAGGCCTCTGTGTCTGCTTGTTTTAATTTAGATGCTCTTTCCATGTAAATGTTATTGTTCAGTTGTGTCTGACTTTGTGACTTCACATGGAGTTTTCTTGGCAGAGACACTGGAGTGGTTTGCCATTTCTTTTTCCATCTCATTTTGCAGATAAGGAAACTGAGGCAAACTGGATTAAGTGACTTGCCCAGAGTCACACATTTAGTAAGTGTCTGAGGCTGGATTTGAACTCCTGAGGACATCTTCCTGACTTCAGCGGGGAGCTCCATCCACCTAGCTGCCCTCCCATGTAAATAGGAAGAGCTTTAAATGCTTTATTGTGGGTGTTATTTCACACAGCTCTTCCCTCTGTGGGCTCAACACTTCAATTCCATCTGTGGTTTAACACTATGTCATAATGGATCGAGAACTGGACTAGAAATAAGGAAGGCCTGAGTTCATAATCCCTCCTCAGATACTTAATAGCTGTCCGACCATGGCTGACTTAGTTTCCTCATCTGTAAAATGAGAATATTGGCAGATAGAAATCTATCATCCTATGATACTTATAACTGAAGCCTGCAAAGAGGAAGGTGGGGAGGGGTGGTGATACAAGAAAGAGGAGTCAATATTTTTTTCAAATTTGAGGTTTTAAAGTAAGGAATTTTGGTAGGAAAAATTTCAGGTACCAGAAAATATTTACCATGGATTGGTCCATGGACTGGCAGTGGCAAAACTTTGCTTTGGGGTTCTGCAATGAACCAGAAAAGTAGGGTGGTTAGACCTCCCCCATCACTCTCCACCCCCTCACCCCATGCAGAGATAAAACATCATTGGCTGAAGAGCATTGGAAGACTTTTGGAACGATGGTGACAAATCGTTTTTTCCTCCTGGATTCCACAGCCCATCTGCAATCAGGTCTCAGAGTAAATTAGATAAATTTAGCACAGGAGAAAAAGGCAGCAATCCTTCCTCCTCTTTGCTCCCATTTATAGGTGAGGAGGAGGAGGTGGCGTGGGGACTAGTGAAGGATCTGGTAAGCTCACCAGCTGGCATTCCAAATGGAAGAAAGCTTATGCTAAGAAATATTCATCTGCCTGCCTGCAGAGGGGCCATAGGGAGCAGCAAGGGGGCATACGGATTGCTTCTTGAAACACTGGGCTTTAGGGAGATCATCTCCTCCTCCCCGCCCCCCACTTCTTCCTGTGCCTATGCTGTGGTCAGACTAGGTAGCTGCAAAAGGCAAGCTGATTTTAAGGGAGGCCAAAAGCCCCAAACCTCTTTTGCCTTCAGGTATTACTCCCAGAGATCTTCATAGGAAATGAAGCCTTCATTGCTGGAGGAGATAAGGTGTGGTTTCTTGAAGGTCTTTGTTAAAATGTTGGACTAGTTACTAAGACTTGGTAACATATTTACAATCAATTCTATTTAATTAAATTAATATTTCTTTGCTTCCTTCTATAATCTAGACATGGTTGATCAAAATCTAATCTTGGAATCATGGAAAACTTGAGATTAAGGACTGCCTTTGTTGCATAATAGTTTTGTGTCCATAGGAAAGTCATTTAACTTTTAGGTGCCCTAGGGAACTCTCTGAGATTCTATAAAAGCCATGCCTGAGCAGCTTTCCAGAAGATTGCTACTGTGAATAGCTTTTAAGGTTCTGATTATACAGTATAGTGAACACTCTATTTATTCCATAACAAATAAAAGCAAAACATTCATAGAAAACCAAGGTACAGCATTCATGATGTTACAATTTATCACAGACAATCAAAATACAGCATTCACAATGACTTATCACTAAAATGGCCACATAGTTTTCACCAAAGTGGTCACAGAGTACAATAATTTAGTAACTCAATCATTCAATCATCCTTAAGGAGGCCTCCTTAAGGGTCACAAAATACAGTAATCAAAGTTCTCCACTCATGGGGTACACTAAGTTACAAATCAATCACTCTTCAGTCATCAGTCACTATTCAGTCATCAGTCACTACTCAGTCATCAGTCACTACTCAGTAACCTCTTAAGAGGTAGTGAAAAATACACAGGTCATCCACCCCTAGGTCACAGTAAATCATAATCTTCTCAGTCAATACACAGTATCCAAGTAAAGTCTTTTTTCATCTTGACTTGAGGCTGGCTCTCAGCTTTCATGGTTCCTCTTCCATGGTCCCCAGCTCCAACTGTCACCTGGATTCAAAGGCAGGCAGCTCCCAGTTCCTTGTCCAGCTCCTTGTCCAGTTCTTTATCCTGTTCCCGTTCCATATTGAGACTCATAGTGTCCAGTCCACTTCAAATCCTTCACAGTTCCTGTTTCTGGGAAGACAAAGCTTGACAGAGCCACAATAATATTCATGTACATTGCTGGCACCATCATCAATTCACTATCTGCCTGTGAAATCAACTCAGACCCACCAACAAGGTCTGAGAACTCAACACAAATCATCAACATAGAAATCAACACGGACCCACAAACAAGGTGTAAGAGGTTAGCACAAATCATCAGTAAAGTCCCAGGACCTCCAAAACCCTCCTCCAGGACTTCTGTAAACATACAACCAGAAAATTCTCTTCCAGGGCTTCCAGTAAGGTCCCAGGGCTTCTGTACAAAGTATCACAAACAAGCATCAACACAGACAGATAAACAGAGTTCTGGGATGCTACAAGTTTTCTCCTTCTTGACTCTGCCACCACAAGAGTCCTCTTCTCAGTTCTGCTGTCTCTAGCCCTGGGGCTGTCCTTATATAGTCATTAGTTCCTCCCCAGTAGTTCATAAGTTGTGGAGTTCACATGTTCTGTTTCTTAACAGACTGAAAGAAGGTGTTAATTCAATAGGTGAAACAAGGTGTGAATCACTTCTGTGCTTGCCATTACAGATTCTATGTTACAAATTATGATCTGTACTGAGGAAGGGATTTTCCACACCAGGAGCTTTTCTACATGAATTAAACACATCTAGATACATAAACATACACACATAAAATCTATAGAGGCCACTGTTCGTGGTTCTGTGGGTACCCAAAGCTAAACAAATTTTTTTGTTTAAATAAATCACTGTCTAATAATAGTAATAGCCAGCGCTTTAAAGTTTTCAAAGTGTTTTAATAATAATAATGATAATAGCTAACATTTGTATAATACCTACTTTGTGCAAACACTGTGCTAATCACTTTACAAATATGATCTTGTTTGATCCTCACAACAACCCTGGAAGGTAGGTGCTATTACTATTCCCATGGATATTGAGGTAAACCAAGGGGAAGTGACTTGAACAGTTAGTATCTGAGGACAGATTCGAATTTAAGTCTTCCTGACTCCAGGTTCCAGTATTACCTATCCACATGTCCACAATTAATTATAATACAAAGTGTCATATGGTAAGCATATAGGAGACTTATGAACATACTGCAATGAGAATTCAGTGGAAGAAGAAATCATTTCGTGGGAAGGAACAGTTCACAAGAGGTCTTCTAGAGAAAGTGCCACCTGGGTTGAATTTAAGAAGAATGGGAAGGGGGCTAGCTAGCTGGCTCAGTGGATAGAACACTAGCCCTTTAGTCAGGAGGACCTGAATTAAAATTTGACCTCAGATACTTACTAGCTTTGTGACCTTGGGCAAGTCATTTAACTCCAACTGCCTCCAGGAAGAAAATGGTAAGGATCTTCAGACAGAGATAAGTTATCGGCACTGGCACCTTTAGCAATTTAGCTAGCTAAAACAAACACACACACACACACACACACGAATTCAATAAGAGAAAGAGAGCTAGGACTGCAGGTTTGATAAAGGGCATGGAGTTGGTCATGGTTTGACTTAAGGAATTCTGAACCAAAAGGCCAAATTCAGGGAGTCCAATAGAAGCTGTAGGTTTTCTGGGGGGCAGCATGGAGGTACTGGGTACATGGGGAAAGGCAACACACAAAGGGGAAAATGTGTAAAATGAAAGGTAAGAGGTTAGAAGATAAAACAGTATTTATTTGATTTTATGTCAAGTTATCCTTGTCCTTTAGTAAACAAGGATAAGAAATGAGGGAACAAAGAATGATAAGAATCATGGAAATGGTTTGGATAAAATTTTACTCAAGCATGAAGTCAAATGATTACAGACTTAAAGCTGGGAAGGAGCTTGCAGACCACGAAGGCTCTCTTCTCCAATTTTATCAATGGGAAACAGTATCAGAGAGGGGAACTAACTGGGATCAAGGTCACAGAGCTAATAAGTGACAGAACCAGGATTTGAATCCAGGACTTCTCACTATCAGTCCAGTTTTTTTTTCCATTGTTCCCCATCTCAGAATCACTTCAGAGTCAACCAGCTTCACCAGCATGCTTAGTGGTGGTAATGGAATGGGGGAAACTGGGTGTATCAAGGAGAAACATTATTAATTGAGGCTCCCTCAATCCAGAATCTAAGATTTTACAAAAGTGTAAGCTTTATTCTGGTTTCTTCCAGAGGCTTTTTTCCTGACCTTTGATTTCTTCATGAGCAAAATTAGAGATGATAGGGGCGGCCAGATGGCACAGTGAGTAACAGCGCTGAACCCAGCATCGGGAGACCCGGGATTGGTTCCAGCCTCAGATACTTGGCACCCACACAAAAATAACTGGCCTTGTAACCTTGAGCAAGTTACTTAACCCCGATTGCTTAAAAAAATAATAGAGATGATTATAAACAATACTCATAATAGCTATTTCATAGGATTGTTGTGAAATAATGAGTATGGTAAAATAATGTAATCAAGGGAGTTTCCATACATATCAGAAAGCAGCATAAAGAATGTTATCAGAGAGCAGAAAAGGACATGTGTCAGTTATGTAATACAGGATATTTATGCAATTGGCATCCTTGTGATGTCAAAAGTTTTTGAGGAAAGCCCCTGGCTCATTGAGTGGACCATCTGTGTAGTATCTATGGGAAGACATGGCCAAGAGTCATGCAGGATGAGAGGGAGCAGATGAGCGGCTATCAATGAAATCTCAGATCATCACATTATTTCAATTGACCTTTCCCCTGCTTTGCGCCTTTGGGATTTCAAGGGGTTTTTAGTGGAGACAGTAAAGGGCTTGGAGTCTGAATCCTGGTCCTGCTCATTTTCACTCGTGTCATCCTGAGCAAGCCTTCCAGCTTTTAATCTGGTGGTGATGCTATGAATTCGAATCTTAGCTCTGCCACCCACTAGTTAGAACCTTAGGAAAACCAATCAACCTCTCTGAGTTCCCATTTTCTCACGTGGAAGATGGGGTCGGGGACTACATTTCCAATGTTTTTTCCAGCTTTAATTGAACTCTATGGCTACCTCTGACATACATGGGTTTGTAACCAAGTCACCTTAACCTTATTGGCCTCAGGCAACTCTCTAAAGACTACAAATTGAAGAACCATGACCAATCTTTATTGAGGGAAATTCTTCTGTAGGAATTCTGGGAACCAATGAAATCACAGATCTTGACAAAAAATACAAAACAAAACAAAAAATCTCTACCTCTGGAGATTGTTGTGAAGAGAATGCTCTATGAAGCCCATGACTCAGCAAACATTCCTTCTTCCCCCTAAATCTGGACTCACATGGACCAGGTCCAATCTTGGAGATTAACTGAAAATGTCATTCTCATTTGACTCATTATGCTTCAATTCAGAATTTACTCTGGGAAATTTCTAAATATGTTCCTATTTTGTTTCCCCAAATGTGGATACTAGATAGGGTCCTCAGATCCTGTGTAAGCACTCAGAGTAACAAATGCATTTCCTATGGGAAAGTGCAAAAGAGGCAAAGGATCCGCAAGAGTCCATACACAGATGAGGCAAATATATGAAGTACATGAAGTGGTCCATAAGATCCCCTCCCAAGGAAACTGAATTTCATTTTGCAAATGAAGCAACTCTGATATTCTAGTGAAATTCCTTCCTTGCATCACTCCCACAGTGTCCATTCTCTGCCTCTGTTGCCCTCTAAGGCAGATCCATTTTGGGGGCTGCTGTATAGGCAAGCTTCTATCCCATTAGACTTGTACTGTCCGAATAACTCATGCTAATAGAGAGGTAGAAAGTAGAGATCTTTTTCACCCCCACGTTGAGATTCATTTCTCCCCTAGTCCCTTTCAATTCCTTTTTATAGATTGCTCCCCCTCATTAGAATATAAACTCCTTGAGGACAGGGACTATACTTCTTTATGCTTGTATTTATAGTGCTTGATAAATGCTTGTTGACTTTACTGGACTTGACTTAATGCGTTTCCAGTTGAAGGACCATATGGGCCATCCTTTTCTATCTCCAAGAGGCCTGCTACTCAAGAACTGTCTTTCTTTTTCTAGTCCCAAGGTTCTTAACATTTCCGGGACATGGACCCTTAACTTTTTCTGGGACATGGTTAAGCCTATAGACCCCCATCTTGGAATAATTTTTAAATAAATTAAATAAAGCACATTATTTTAATATACATTATTTTTAAATACAAAAATATTGTTTATTTAAAATATACATTACTTTAAGATTGTAAAGGAAATCAATGATTTTTTGAGAATTTTTTTGGGATGGCAATTGGGGTTAAGTGACTTGCCCAAGGTCACACAGCCAGTTTTTTGTATTAAGTGTCTGAGGCCAGATTTGAACTAAAGTCCTCCTGACTCCAGGGCTGGTGCTTATTCATTGCTCCACCTAGCTCCCCCAAAATCAATAATTTTAAAATATGATCCTCAAAGTATTTAAAAAATAAGTTCACAGATGTCAGGGTAAGGACCTCTGAGCTAGGTGGACAGATCTCTAAACTTTAGAATTTTGGGATTACTATGAGGCAACCCCCAAGGCTAAGACTACCTAAGAAATCTCTCTACAACCCTGGTGACTGGGAAGCCCCTCTCCTTTATCTAAGAGGGTTAGGAATATTGTTAATGTTAGATGGTGCAGTGGACAGTGCTGGGCCTGAAGTCAGGAAGACTCATCTTCCTGAGGTCAAATCTGGCCTCAGACACTTACTAGCTGTGACCCTGGGCAAGTCACTTAACCCTGTTTGCCTCAGTTTCCTCATCTGTAAAATTATCTGGAGAAGGAAATGGCAAACCACTCCAGTGAGCATCTCTGCCAAGAAAACCCCAAATGGGGTCATGAAGAGTCAGGTATAATGTAAAAGAATGAATAACCATAGCACTCCCTCTCAGGCCATTTGGGGAGCACGTGAGTGCTTTTTGCTGTACATTTCTGCAGGAACTCTTTGATACTCTGACATTTCCCCCACTGTTACTAATTCATGGGCTGAAGAGCTCCAACCTTGGGTGCAACATCTCTGACCTGTGCTCAGAATGTTATGGACAAGGTTTTATATCCTTGGCCTCTGCTTCAAGGAGGCCATTAATGGTTCCTGAACAGGGGTTAGGGGAGGACCTAAGCAGAGACACAGAACCTAGAACCTCAGAAACCAGGTTCATTCTGTTGAGCTCTGCTGTCAGCTGAACAAGTAAAGGGTCAAAAAGACACGGGAGGAGGCAGCCAGCTCTCCTGTGTGTCAGCACCAAAGGCGGCTCCTCTGACAAGACTGTCCTCCCAGGAGGCCCAGCCAATCAGACATTTCAGGGGCAGCCCTGGTCCTTACAACCTGTGCCCTGGGAAGTGCCAAATGGCAGATCCAAACCACCAATTCACCCTGGGGACAGCCTTATGTAGGGCCTAAAGAGGAATTGTTTTTGTCCTCTTCACAAGCTGTCAGTGAGTGCATCTATACTGTATAATATAGGGAGACAGACTTTTTTTTTTTGCTTTTTGGAGGGCAGTTGGGGTTAAGTGACTTGCCCAAGGTCACAAGGCTAGTAAGTGTGTCAAGTGTCTTAAGTCAGATTTGAATTTAGGTCCTCCTGACTCCAGGGTCGGTGCTCTATTCACTGCGCCACCTAGCTGCCCCAGGGAGATGGACTTTTAAAAGTCCTATAGTATCCTATAGCATAGTTACAATCCTATAACCTTATCAAGTTAATAGGGGGACTCCCTTCCTCCTTCCACTGAGCTACAGAAAATCCTTCGTGCATATTCACAGCACCCAAACAGTAATTCTCTTTCTTAAATATAGGTCACCTTCCCAATTCTAGGGGGGTAATTGCCATGTGGTACAAGGGACATCCAAATTTACAGCTGTCAGGGGAACATTGTTCCATGCAACCCAGCAGGGGACAGGAAAGGGATCTGCCATCACCACCTCATCACCCAGATGGAGTACAGATACCCTGAGTCATTCTGACGCTTTGATGTAGGTTTTATCTTTGGCAGACACCTGGGCTCTAGGAAACTCTAAGGTTTGCCTTTCTCCCTCCTAGGGCCGGTCATCGTTTGTGCTTGAAGCCAACAGAAAGTTAGGATAAAGGAGGGGCTGCTGGATGTTGGATTCCAGCACAGTGCCTGTATCCTGTACACAGTAGTTTGTGCCCCAAAGCCCTGGCTGATGGAGTTACCAGATACAGCTTTAGTCATGCAGTTAAAGAAATCTTCAAAAAAAGACAAGGAAGTCATTGTATGGGAATGATTAAGAGATTAACGAGAATAAGCAGCCATAGTATAAATATTCATTAACTAATATTCCCTTAGTATACTGTGAGGATTTTTAAAAGGATCCCAGAGACCAGGGGTGCATTTCTTTCTCTCCTTTACTTCTTAGGATCCTTAGAATTCCTTCCATGTTAATTTTAAGTGCTGCCTTCTACATTAATAAGGCTATCATGATCCAATGTGCCTTGTTCCCCAAGACCCCCAAATAAACAATGAATTCGTATATGCTTAGAGGCAGCTAGGAGGTGCAGTGGATAGAGTGCTGGACCTGGAACCAGGAAGACCTGAATTCAAATCCAGCCTCAGCCACTTACTGTTGTGTGACCCTAGCTAAGTCACTTAACTTCTGTTTGTCTCCATTTCCTTATCTGAAAATGGGAACCGACGATAAGAGCACCTGCCTCCTAGGGTTTTTAGTGAAGATCAAATGAAATAAAATTTGGAAAGAGTTTTGCAAATTTTAAAATGCTTTATAAATGCTGGCTATTATTTGTATCTATCTTGTATTTATTTGTCTGTATATTTGTTGTATTCCTCTAACAGAATGTAAATCCATTGAGGGCAGGGATTGTTGTTGCATAAATGATTCTCTTAAATTGGAATCTAAGCCCACCTCCTACACACACACACACACACACACACACACACACACACACACACACACA
>NW_027187340.1:2559011-2609011 GCF_028583685.1 Petaurus breviceps papuanus
ACACACACACACACACACACACACACACACACACACACACACACACACAATCTATTTAACTCCAGTTAACCCTTTCTACCCAGTGCCAAGTGCAGAAAGACACTCAATGGTTGAAGTCAACTGAGCACCTGGGAAGCACCACAGTCCATTTCTGCTCAGGAGAAAGTCAAGGCTGCATTTCAATTTTTGTGGGGCCAATTATGTAATACAACCCCTTTGCATTGGTTTCACTATTTATCAAGCAGGGTTAATAATATATATCATGAAGATACTGATGCAGATGCACTACAGAAAGTGGCAGGCAAGTCTAGTAAGCTAAGTTTAGTGAAAAGCTGACTTTACTGAAAAGAGGAAAGGTCTGGGAGACAGTGAGCCTGACTGATACTTCCAAGCATTGTGACTGTGGACCTCAGTTGCCTCATCTATAAAATGGAAATGATAAGCCTTGTACTATCCACCTCATAGGGTTGTTTTGAGGAATTTTGAAAATGTTGACACGTTATAGAAAATTGAGCTATTGTTATCCAACCAAAATTTAATAGAAGAGGCCCTTCCTGCTCACAGCCCCCAGGGACCATCTTATCATCTTTCCTCCTTTCATGGGGGTCTTCAGTAGAATATATTGAGTGCCTACTTCTTGTGCTGTAGAGCAGATACAAAAAAGTATGAGACATACACCCTGTCCTACTGGAAATTCTACTCAGCTGGAGAGAAAAAGCCCATGTAGTAAAAATAAGAAAGTTATTAGTCATACTGAAAGGAGTGGATTGATAAAAAATAATCACCTATAGCAAATGAAAGCAAAAAAAAAAACTCCAACATAAAATTAAGTGCTTTATGGTTTAGTCTATGAGGGTTATAGAATTTCAGAAAAGAGACAAAGACCAGTGAAGACTGATGTCATCGTAGAAGACTTAATTGAGGAAATGGGACTTGAGTTGGGCCTTTCAGGATAAATGGGATCTGGAAATAAGGAAAAGAATGGTATCCTGGGCAGGGGTCCCATGTAAATAAAGATCCAGAAGTAGGAATGAAGGTGGCATCTTTGTAGTGAGAATGCTAACCTATTGAAAAGTAAAGAGTGCATCTTGGGGAATAAGAAGAGATCAGTTTGACTGGACAGTTAGACACCAAATTACAGAAGGTTTGGAAATCTGTGCAGTGTTATTTTGACCCTTCCAGGGAAACTCTCTAATAATTGATGGATGGTGATCTCATTGACATCAGTCTATTTCCTCTGGTGATGCAGAGAGCACCCCATCAATGCTAGTCCCTCTTGTGAGACTCTTGCCATGTCCTCCCATAAATTTTGCCACCAAAAAGGCCAACCAATTGTTAAGGGCCTTCCTTCACTTTCTCTTGACCTTGTAGGGATATGAGAAAAGCCAAGAGCTTCCTCTTGGTTATCTCTTGCCAAATGACCAGTCTTTCCAGTGATATAACCCAGCTTAGAATATCAGATGCAAGGATGAAGAGCACACACTCCTAGCAGGAAAAGTCAGAAGAAGAAGGAATTTGTAAACATGGGAAAACCCATTTCAGAAAAAAAGAAATGTATGTGAGAGAATTAGCAAATCAGCAAAGTTGAGCCCATTTCCTACTTCTGCTGGAAACAGATTACCATCTGCCCCAGGAAAACCATCCATCAAAGGTCCATAGAGGTTCAAGAGCCATTTGTTCCCATATGTAGAGGGAAAGGAGATGGGTCAGAGCCATGAAATGATTCATTAGGTAGCAAGCAAGAGAGGAAATAGGATCAAATCATCCTGGTTTGAGATATTCTGGTGGGGAAGAACACACAGTTTTTTAAAAGTCAGGCTCTTAGAAAGAATGGTGGTCTCATCCTCATGACCCTTTACTCTCTAGGGCTAAATTAAAATCCAGGTAATGCAGAAATGATCTGACTATGTAGAAATGCTGGCAAACAGAAACAAGTTCTAGTTTTTCCTCTCTTTTCCCCTCCCTACTCCATGCAGAATCCTGGAACCTCCAGAGGATCCTCCCCACCGAGCTACTCTGCTGGGAAATTGCCAACCTTAGATGCTACCAGAGGAAGAAAAAAAAATCCTGGGGCTGAAATTTGTTTGCATCTGCATGATGGAAAATTTACCACTCTCATTGCTAAAGCTGAAAATCTTACATCCCCATAGCAACAAAGTCCCTGTGGGAAGCATGTGTCCCTGGTAGGTCACCCACCCATTTGGAAGCAGGGTATGTGCTATAGCTTTTCAGCTATCCTTTAGCAAATACATGCAGTGTAAAGCATAGAATCTGCAACTAGATTGCCAAATACTCTGTATTTTTGGACTTGGAAGCGGCTGAGGTGAGTGATTATACCTGGGGATCCCTGATGAGCTGTGGAACCTTGAAATTGTGACCTCTTTTCTCTCTACTTCAATTTTCTTGTTTGGAAATGAACAAGACATCTGTCCCTGCTTAGTTGAACAGGGCATTATGATAATCTTCTGGAAAGAAAATAATAGCATTCCATAGTGTCTTGGGTTGCTGAGGACAAATGAATTGGCAATATAACCAATGTTGCAAAGTCCCCTAAGGACCCTGAATTTACATTCTGTTTGGGTCCTGGGGTCCTGACTCTAAGAGGGTTGGCTTGAGTTAATACAGGAAAATTTCCAAGACGAAGTTTATTTATAGCTTATATGCAAGTTTTCTCAAATGTGGGTAGCAGGATCCCCAACACCCTCAGAGGAACTCAATAAACTAAGTGCATTCTGGGCTTGAAATAGAAAAATAGAAAATGCCTAAGATATGGAGGACTCAAAGGTGCTCAAGAACAGATAAAGAGATATTAAGTCCTCAAGTAGCCCTTCAGCTCCTCTGAAAGTGATCTGACCTTGGGGGTCATCATTGAGGCAACCCATTGACAATCCAGTAAACTCCTCCTTCCCATAGAGTCCTATATAATTTTCCCAAGACTCATAGTACCACCCTGTGGTTTAGATGTCCCCTGGAATCAATTGTATAACAAATAAACTCCTTATTAGATCTTCACTGTCCTAGTAACTTACTGACTTTTCTCTCCAAATAGTCAGTCACTCAACATTTAATAAGAGCTGATGTGCCAGGTGCTGTACTAAGCCTTAGGGATACAAATACACATAAAAATAAAGGCAGTCCCTGCCCTCAAGGAGCTTATATTCTTTTTTTTTTGGAGGGGGAAGGCAAGGCAATTGGGGTTAAGTGACTTGCCCAAGGTCACACAGCTAGTAAATGTGTCGAGCGTCTGATCCGGATTTGAACTCAGGTCCTCCTGACTCCCGGGCCTGTGCTCTATTCACTGAACCACCCAACTGCCCCAAGGAGTCTATATTCTAATGGACAAACATGACATAAAACAGAGCTGAAAGGTTGTTGTGGGGCAGATAGCATTGGAAGGTACCTGTATGGGAAGATGGTGGTAAAGTCTGGAGAGTGAGAAGCAGACAAGAGAGGAATGAAGAATAGCTGGTCTCCATTCTTCCTCAGAGTTTCTGTAAGATACCTACCAAGGGGGCTGTAGAGGGCAGGGAGGTGTTCCAGGGTGGAAAGGCAATTGATGCTGGGTGAAGTTCTGAGGTGATTGATGATGCAGTGGCAAAGTCTGGAAGCAGAGCCACGAAGAATGTTGTGGAATGTTTTGTAGGAAGTTTGTAGATGAACCTTTCCCCAAAGAGAATTGCATCACAAAATCCTGTCATGAGTTGGAGTTCATGAACTTTGCCTAGAAAGTATTCTCTCAGGCCATATGTAAGCACATCTTCCAATGTCATGTGCTTTTGATTTAGATTTTCATCACTATTCCTGAAGGGTGGGGGTCCTAGAGATCAAGAGAGAGTAAAGGAAAAAAAAGGGGTGGGGCTAATCTGGGTCTAAGAGATAACTTTTATGAATCTGTAAGGATGGGCAGCTGATTTTCAGCAGCCAATCAGCAGCAAGGCAATACCAATCAGTATAAAACCTATGTCTATACTCACAATCCATTAAGGGGCACCTTTCAGTTGCTTCCTAACAATGAACCGTAACCTTGTAATATCATCAAGTTCTGTAGTAAACATCTCAAATTGGCTGGTAATTCCTTATTACTGTCTTCTCCCCAATAACTTAATAGAGAACAAAATAAAATTTTTGAATTAGGGGGACCTTCTGGATTATGTGGTTCAAACCTCCACATTTTACAGATAAGAAAACTATGACTCAAAGAGATAGCTATAAATGGCCCAATGGAAAAAACATTAGATTTTTTGAGCCTGAGAACTTTAGTTCAAATCCCACTTCTGCCACTAACTCATATGTTCTTGGGGAAAATCACTTGACTTCTCTTCTTTGACACTTATCTTCCTCATCCATCAAATACAGGCATTGGACCAGATGAATGAAACATAAGGTTCCTTTTGGCTCTAAATCTGACTGAAACCTTGATTTCTTGACTCTCAGTTTAGTGTTTTTCCCATCGCAACAGGGTTATCATCTGCTCTTAGAGGATTTTTTTTTTTGGTTGGGGCTGGACTTTTGGTTGCTAAGAAGCCATCCTCTCTCAGAAGTAATCTGGATGGGTGGGAGTGGATGGGATCTAATTATCTTCTCATTAGTCTCAATGATTTTTCCCCCCTAACAGAGACTTGGCCTCAGAGATGAGACAGTGGTACTTCTTGTATTAATAAATGTTTGCAGTATTGGTCTGGAAATAACTGGGCAGGGAACGAGCTTTAGCAAGTGCAAGATGAGGTATTTGATGTGGTATGGATTTCCCAGGTTGAGAAAGTATGGCCTTGCATTACAGACTGATTATGACTTTAGGAGCCGGAAGCCTCAGCACCCAACCATAAAATAGTGTGTGGGAAAAGAGAACTGACCCAGCGATGGGGACTGTTAACTTTCTATCCAGGAAAATGGATCAATGCCCCCAGGAGAGCTCTCTGAGCCTGGGCTGAGCATTTTCAAATGCCTTCTGTATTTTTCCTTTATTGCTCACTAAGTGATGTGTTACAGGTTCCTCCCCTGGGTGCCTGTGTTTTATCTGGCTATGAAAAGCTAAGGCTGAAGAGGAACAGAGCCTGTCTTCACAGCTGCTTCCCTTTAATTGCTGTAATTAATATTAATGGCAATTAATATTTAATGAGGACGTTAAGAAACACAATGGCAAAATGCTGGTTAGTAATGTGCATGACCTTGACTTGGAGAGCGGAAGATGTCTCTTAGCTTTGCCACCTGTTCAGCAGGCAAAGCTTTAGGTCCTGGAAGCCTGTCATGGTTTATTATTAGGTCCTTTTCCATGACCTCAAGCAAAAGCAGACTATTTGCTGACTGTAGCATCAGTGGGATAGCGGAGATTTGGATTCAGATTCCCCTTTAGACATTTACTGACCTAGGCAAGTCACTTAACCACTCTGTGTCTAAGTGTCTTCCTCTGTAAAATGAGGATGTTGGACTTAATAGCATCTAAGATCCCTTCCAGGTCTAAATGGATTAATGTTCCTTATGAACAAAGCAGCTGCTATGCTATAGACACCGAAGACAGAAAGATAAAAATGAAACCATAGCTTTAGTGAGCTTTTTTTTTTTTGGTAGAAGTAACACACACACACACACACACATACCATTACATTAAAAAATAGAATTGGCAAAGTTACAACTTAAGCTGTGTCACTATGTAAGTTTTCTTTTATAATAAGGGAGTATCCTGGAAAGGAAACCTTTCTTGACATAGCAGTAAGAGCATTGACCTTGGAGTTAGGATACCCAGATTCGAATCTCTGCTTTGATATTAACAATAAGCTGAGGAAAATGGAGGAATTACTTAACTCCTCTGATCGTCCATTCCCTTATCTGAGTAGCAGTGTTAAGGGGATGGCATGGTGATTGGGGTTGTTGAATCCCTCCTTTTTGCCCTTCACCCTACCACTGACTCATCACCCCATGGATTTCCTGGTAATTCTCCACTCTGGGAAGTAGCATGAATGGGTCTGGAAATCTCTTGATCTTTTCTGCTAGTTTTAGACCCCTAGCCAGAGACAAGCTCTGGCAGATTACCCATGTAAGATCCATCTCTTTTTACTGGAGACATTTCCCTTTAATTTAATCCTCTCATCTGTATTCCCAATAAGTACACTGCAAATGCTGGTGTTTAATACTGTTTTATAAAGACAAAATAAACTTTTAAAACAAAGAAAGGCAAACAGACTTTCTCCTTTCCAAAGAGAAAAGGCTTCAGGTTCTCATGAAGGAGCTTGGGGGAAGAAGGGAAATGCTGGATTACTGTCTTGGGGGTCTGTACTTGTGGGGAGTTCCCACGCATGGCATAGTGGAAAGAACTATGGTTCTGGAGTTAGGGAGACTGGTTCAAATCTTCCCTCTGATAGTTATTACCTGTGACCTTGGGCAAGTGATCTTGTTCAAATCACTTAACTTCCTAATGGCCATTCAGTGAACAGGCCTCTTGAAGAAGTGAGTCAAGGGATTTTTTTAATTAGGAAAAAAAAATCAAGGTGAGAGGGGAAGACTCTCAGGGTTGCTTTTCCAAAGAGAAACCGTTACCATTGACATTGACATAGAGAGAGAGAAAGAGACAGAGAGAGAGAGACAGACAGATAGACAGAGACAGAGGGAGACAGAGAGAGAGAACGAGAGAGCGAGAGAGCGAGCGAGCAGTAAACCTAAATTAAGTGGGAGCTTCTGGCCATCAAAATCTTAATCTGGCTCAGTTGGCATTCTGGAGTGTTACTAGTGGACTGACCCACATTTGGCACATCTATTTTAGAAAGAAGCCCCCTTCCCCCAATTCCTATGGCCTTGGTATGGGGTTGTGGAGGGAGAGGATGAGAAACAAGCCTCCAAAGAGGACTGTGAAGGTGCTTGTGTGCTGCAGGGCAGGCAGAGGAGCTTGGAACAAGGCAATGGGCTGATATGTGCCCTCTCCTCTATTTGGAACCAGAAGATGAAGTCCCATTTGCTCTTCATTAGTTATTTCTGTTGACCTCACAGACAAATAGTGAAGGAAGTGCTTGCTCCCTATCATAAAAGTGAATCCTATAATTCTAGCTTCAGTTTTGTCACTAATTAGCTTTCTGACCTTAGAGAAGTCACTTTACTGGGTCTTCGTTTCTTTATCTATGAAATAAGGGGGTTGGGCAAGATGATCTGTGTAGTCTCCATGGCTTTGTCTAGCTCTGAATCTCTGGTCCTCTGTTTTGGGGGTTTAACAAGGGTCCCTTTTAGCTCTAAAGAAAAAAAAAACATTCCTTGGCCATTTAACTTTGCAACGCAGTATACCATCAGGAAGAGGATTATTTAATTGTTTCAGTTAGCCTGGGAAAAAGAAACTGCATTCTTTTGGAATTAACAGAATAACAATCTTTTCCAGATACTCTTATGGGGTCACAATAAAGACTCATGAATTAAGAATATAAGAAATGTACTAGATCAGAACCATGGCCCATCTGGAACAATATTGTCTCTGTTACCAAGGACAATGAGGGTGTGTGCGTGTATGTGTGTGTGTGTGTGTGTGTGTGTGTGTGTGTGTGTGTGTGTGTGTGTGTGTGAAGGGCATGATTATAGCCCACCTTGATTCCACAGGGTTATGGATACCCTTTCTTTGGTAACTCTTTAAAGATTTCTATTGAGGAATTAATTGAAAACACTCTTGATTTGTTTTTCCAATCTATATTAATTGGGAGGATGGGATTAGAGAGGTTAATGTGTTCACTAAATTTACTAGCTAGGGTGATTAGGCATCAGGCCTAGAGTCAAGAAGACCTGAGCTCGAGCCTGGCTTCAGACACTTACTAGCTGTGTGACCCTGGGCAAGTCACTTAACCCTGTTTTCCTGTTTCTTCATCTCTAAAATGAGCTGGAGAAGGAAATGGCAAACCACTCTGGTGAGCATCTCTGTCAAGAAAACCTTAAATGGGGTCAGGAAGAGTTGGACATGGCTGAAATGACTGAATAACAGCAAAATTTACTAGCTGATGTGTGAAATGGTCTTGTACTTGAATATAGATTACCTTCTCTTTCCCTGGATACTGCCTCCTCTCGGTTTCTATGACACTGCTGTTTCCTGGTTCTCTTCCTATCAAGAGGACCGCTTTTTGGCTCAGTCTTCATCTAGCTCAAGCCCACTAACTTTGGGAGACCCTCAAAGCTCTCTTTGGAGACTTCTTTTCTTGGTGATCACATCGGTTTTCATGTATCCTATTACGTCTTTGTGCAGATGATTCCCAGATCTCTATACCTAGCCCTAATTTCTCTCCTGAGTTCCAATACTGCATCACCACCTGCATTTTGGACATCGTGAATTGGGGACCCCCTGGCATTTTAAATTCAATATTTCTGAAATAGAACCCATTATCTTTCCTCCAAAATCTTCTTTTCCCAACTTTTCTCAGTGTCAGGGGTACCCCCATTCTTACAGTCACCTAGACTAATTTCTGCAATGCTGAGGAAACCTTCCAGTTTATAAATTGATGATGATATTATAGGTTTGAATCCTAGCTCTCCCATCAACCAGCTGTATGACTTTGGGTAAATCACTTGATCTCCTCATGTGCAGGCCTGATAATGTCACCCTCCCCCATCCTTACTTTCTTTTTTTTGTTTGTTTTTGTGAGGGCAGTTGGGGTTAAGTGACTTGCCTGAGGTCACACGGCTAGTTTTTGTGTTAAGTGTCTGAGGCCAGATTTGAATTCAGGTCCTCCTGACTCCAGGGCTGGTGCTCTATTCACTGTGCCACTTAGCCGCCCCTCCCATCCTTACTTTGAATATAATAAACTCTGCTGTTTTTCAGTCATTTTACCACAAGGAAAGTGATAAAGATGAGGAGAGGAGTGATAATAAAAATGAGTAAAATAACTCATTTAAGTGGAAGAAAATGTGAAATAATCCCTAGTAAACATTTTAATTTTGTGTAATTATTTTTAGTATTTGTCTATGCATTTTTTCTTTAAAAAAAAAACCCTTATTTTAGGGGTCTGTTCTATATACAGGAGTGACCTATATTCAAAGCAACACAGCACTTGTTTTTATGGGTCCTAAAATGTTTGCCTTCCATTTTGTAGGCCCCTCTCTACTTTTAGTATTCCAGCACTTAGTGACCTAGCAGGAGGTTCACTCAATTTCCTTCTCAATCTTTATAGAATTTGATTGTTCCCCTCCTCCCTTTCTAAAGAGTCTCATTTGGACTTGGGGGAGGAAAGGCCACTGGAATGAAGGCAGTGTTGGAATTGTGAAATGGGACAGTCAGGAGTCAGGGTGGGTCACCAGATGGAGAGCAGGATGTGGGAGAAGCTGATGCAGCAAACAGGAAATAGGGTGAGAAATTAAGGGGAGCAGAATCAGGCTCAGAGGCTTGGGCAGATCACCAGCAGGGAAGATGGCTGTCACTTGGGGCTTTCAAATGCTTGCCTGTACCTGGTCCAGCCTCTTCACCCTACAGGATCCTGATTGGAAAACAAATATTTATACAGTCAGCCTGTCGGTTGTCCTAACGGGATCTTGGAATTCATGATAGGAAGCCAATTCCTGAATAATCAATTGCTCATTATCATTTTCTCTCCTCCTCAGGGAAGAAAGTGCCTCAAGGGAATGTGACTGTCTGGGGGATCATTTCTTAATTTACACTGGGAGGCAAAGGGCATTCTAACATCCAGCTGCTTTCTGAGAAGCAGCAGAGGGCAGTTGATCTAGCACAACTGGCATAAATACCAACTTTTTTTTTTTTTACCTTTAAGGCCTGCTCCTAGATGTATGGCCTTTTATTCCCCCAAAGGTTCCATTTGCCCCTTCCCCCCTTTTCTGAGTCACTTCAATCAATAACACATCAGCTCCTCTGCTTTTCCGTGACTTCCGTGAGCACCAAAGTTGGGCTGGGTAGCTAAGCAGTGATGTCGATGGTCAAGAACAGACAACCTCAAGATGACTCGCTTCACATGCTGATGTTTCCAGTGACAATATAATCGCAGCTGTATTATAAAAGCATTTCCAAGTGTTCACCAGGGCTTGAAAAAGCAGGTCAGCACCACAGACCTGACTCCTCCTGACCTTGGTTTGTATTCTTCAACTGAATAACTAATAAAAGAAAAAGTTTATAATACGAAATACATATGAAAGCACAAAGATGGAACAAAAGGTTAATCTCCCTTGCAGAAATTAACAAACTGCATGAATCAGGGTTTTCTTTACAGTCTGTTGACAGTTTAAGACAGACCCTAGGCCTTCATTTTAGGCTTTAGGATCTGAAAGTCTCGATAATGAGTTTATATCCCTGCTAGGAAATGTATGATCTGTATAAAATAAATGTACTTGGAAATTCAATCACCTGGGCATTTCCTGATGATACTGGTGACCTAAATGGATGCAGAAGTTAAGAATTAAAATAAATAAAAGATTAGGCTTGATAATGGAGGCTAGTAGGGCAGTGTCTCCTCAGCTGCACCTATTTAGCCAGGCTTAGTAAAGTGACCTTAGGCAAGTCACCTACCCTTTCTACTACAGATCTCAGTTTCCTCATCTCTAAAATGTAGGAGTTGGAATAGAGGATCTCTCTCAGGTTCTTTATATCTCTAGCAATGGCATATGTTTCTATACCTAATTAAATCAGGATGTTAAAAATCCCACAAACAAACAAACAGTGAATTTAGGATTTTTTTCTTTTTATTTGTTCTATTTTAGGCTGTGTGGAGGGTTTTTTTTTTTAATTTCCAGTTCTAAACAAGTACTATCATATTAACTGGATAATTGGAAACCTCTGTTTGGTTTTAATATGATCACATCCCTGGCACAGGATCCTTTAGATGCCAGCTGGCAAAGTGACTGATAGAACCTTGTAGGAGCATTGACTGATCAGGGTCAGTTGCTGCCAATCACCTCCATGGATGAGAAAGCTCCCATGGCCACCATTATGCCTTGCAATGGGCTGACTGGCAGGAGCCCAACTGCATAAAGCCAAACAGTGGGTTAAAATACTTTGAAGTTACCAAGCACATAAGCTTCAGGGCTTGTGTGAAATCAGTTGTTCTTTATTCCACATCTTTCTCTGGTTGTGGATTCACTGTTCTGTTGTTTTCAGTCCTGTCTGACTCTTCATGATCCAAGTTGGGGATTTTCTTGGCAAAGATACTATAGTGGTTTGCCATTTCCTTCTCCAACTCGTTTTACAGATGAGGAAACTGAGGCAAACAGGGTGAAGTGACCTGCCCAGGGTCACACAGTTAGTAAATGTCTGAGGCCAGATTTCAATTCACAAAGATGATTCTTCTTGACTCCAGACCCAGCACTCTATCTACTGTGCCCCCTAACTGCCCTTGTTGATTCAATAAGGATTTACAATACAGTAAGGATTAATTTGAAAGCACCAAGAGAAAAAATGTAAAATAATGTAGTTATTGAGTTGTATTTGAAGGAAAGAAAGATGTTCCAGGCTGTTCTAGGTTTGGGTCTGGCCTAGGGAGGATGGAGACTCTTTGGAAAAAAGTTGTTCATAACTTCTTTGAACACAAAATCAAGCTTGGTTGGGATTAAATGAACATGGACTGGTGAATGTGGGTACTATGGACTTTGTAGGGGTTGGAGTCCAGATCTGGACCTAAGGAGAAAAGCGGTCAACCATTACCTGATAGTCCTGCCCTATATTTCTCAAGTGGCCTTCATCAGTAAGGCAAGAGTTAGTTTCTGGCACTAGATATAATCTGAAAAATGGGAGCTCTCTTACATACCTGATAACCAAAAATGATGCAATGGAACAGGCATTATACTTGTGAGCAAAAGCCACAGACTAACTCAAAAAATATTCCAGTAAAGAGGATTGCATTTACCATGGTTATAAATCACCTTTGTGTAGTTATACCAAAAAATGTTCTAGGGAGGAAGTTTCTGGGCACATTAATATCTACTCTGAGATTGTCTTTAGTTATGATTTTTGAATGCAAGGATCTGCTACTATTCTCAAATTAGAGATTGAGGGAGTAACTAAAACATTCAGTTAAAAATAAGAACTTTCAGGGGCTTATTTCTCTTGACTATGGACTACCATCTGAAACTACATAGCTTTTTACTTGACTTGAGTTTAAAAACATGACTATAAATGGGAGAAGGAATATTTATTCAAGTGTCTGATTATTACTTCCTCTGGCCAGGCTGTTAAACTAGTTCACATTCATAGTAGAGAAACATTGAGAAAAGAGACACTTGATTGCTCATTTAATTTCTTGAAAGCTTTGTTGATATTACTCAGACACTTAGCAGCTGCATGACCTGGGCAAGTCAGTTGCCTTCTCCAAACTGAAATTTACTTATGTAGGTATATATTACCTCAATAATATATAAGTTCCTTGAGGATGACTTTTATTTTTTTTATCTTTATATGCACAGAGACAAAGCACTATGTCTTGCCATAATTAGTGCTTAATAAATATTTGTTGAGTTGGTCTGAAAGTTTTGCTTTCAGAGTAGTAGAATCTAGGGGAGAGCTGAGCTCCTCCCAAAGAGACTATAATTCACCCGATGACTTCTCATTGAGAGTCTACCCCAGTGCTGCCAAACCTGTGGGCTCTCTATGATCATGAGTAGGTTGTTTTAAATTTCTTTTCCCCTGTATGCATGTGTTTTTGTGAATCCCTCAAAAAAATAAGATTACTATGCATTTCAACTCCTTTTATCGCTGCCCACAGTTTTCTAGGCTGTTGCTGATGACAGTGTATGAGCCTGTGGTGCAAAATCTGTAGACAGCAGCATCCTTGGGGCATTGCAAGAAGACCTTGTTCCTAGCAATATTAGCAGAATATGAGCATTTTTAAAGATTACACAGCCTAAGGGCAGGAACCACACAGTTATCTGTTTTAAAAAATTACCAAGTTTATTCCTTTACACAGAAGGGGCTGAACAACAACAACTTTACTCTGAAGAGACCCTAGTTTGTGGAGGTGTTAGTTATACCTAACATCTGCTTTCTGGGCCCAACAAACATGGATAACACATCTTCAGGGGACTTGAGTTTGTGGAAATTCCTTTCCAATATCATGTAAAAATGGTTTTGACACCCTCTATGCTACTACCTTGTGTCCTTGGACAAATGACAATCTCGTGACAAATGACAGTGAAAGACCTTGGGCATGTGAAGCAACATGGTGTTATTGTTCAGTCATTTCAGTTATGTCTGGCTCTTCATGACCCCCTTTTGGGATTTTCTTGGCAGAAATACTGGAGCGGCCTATTTCCTTCTCTGGCTCATTTTTTCATAAGAGGAAACTGAGGCAAACAGGATTTAAGTGACTTGCCCAGGGTCACACAGCTTCTAAGTGTCTGAGGTCAGATTTGAACTAAGGTCTTCCTGACTCCATGACCAGTTAAGAGTGCTGACCTTGCAGTTAAGAAGGCCTGGGTTCAAATGCTACCTTTGATATGTGCAAGCTGTTTGATCCTTAGCATGTCATTTACTTTTCCTAAGCCTTAGTTTCCCTCATCTATTAAAATAAGGCAGTTGAACTGGATGGCCTCTAAGTTTATTTCCAGCTCTAAATCTGTAGCCTTGCAAATTCCTCAGGGTCACAGTTTTCTCATCTTCAAAAAGGGCAGAGGAGTCTATCTTCAAGGTTCCTCCTGAGTCATAACAATAAACAACATTTATATAGTGGCACCTAATTTACAAAGCAATATATATGTGTGTTATATATAATATGTATATGTCTACATGCACGTATGAATAAAATCATTTGTATGCTCACAACAGCCCTGTGAAGTAAGAAATGCAGATATTAGGATCCCAGTCTTAAAGATGAGGAAGATGAGGCAGAATCAGGATTCCAATCTAGACATTCCAACTTCCAGTTCTATGTCCTTTCGACCATGTTTTAGTGGCTTTTCTCTAATAATCTGAGTTTATAAAAAGTAATTCCTTCCTTTTTCAATCTCTAGATCTATTATCAAATGAATAGTATTTTTATTATGAGATTAGGGCTAAGAAGAAGACTGTTAGGACTGAATCACTTCTGAATAATTATCCCAATTCTTCAATGGCTCCATGACCTCACTGAGGTGGACATGCTCTTCAGTGGTGCAGAATGCCACCCATCCATGCCTGATTGCTCTGTGGAACCCTCGTCTATATTCTCCCATAAATTTATCATGAGAAGTCATCTCAACACAACGGGGGCCATTCTACCATTCACTCAATGTTGCAATTGCATGAATATCAATGGACTATACCGGTTGTCCATTGGTGTCCTTTGACTTTACTATGTGACTGGCCCGATTATTCTTCTAGTTGTACACTTCTCAGATGACATCGTTTATACTGTTTCTCCATCAAATTCCTTATTTATACTGTCTTTCCTAAATCAAACATGAAATGAGTACTGGTTCCCCTATTCTGTTAAAATATATATGTATGTATGTACATATGTCATTGATTATGTTCTTGGCACTGTACTAAGCAGTTAAAAAAAACACCAAATATTGTCTCATTTTATCCTTACAATGACTCTGGGAGGTAGGTGCTATTATAAGCCTCATTTTACAGATGAGGGAACTAAGGCAATCAGATGTTAAGTGACTTGCCCAGGGTCATACATCTAATAAGTGTCTAATGCTAGATTTGAACT
Organism: Petaurus breviceps papuanus; assembly: GCF_028583685.1. NCBI lineage: Eukaryota > Metazoa > Chordata > Mammalia > Diprotodontia > Petauridae > Petaurus > Petaurus breviceps. The sequence goes on from NW_027187340.1 coordinate 2,573,603, forward strand.
CAGGTTTTCCTGATTTCTAGGCCCTGAGTTCTATCCACTGTGCTACCTTGAATCTTATTCTGTGTCTTTTGCTGAGGTATTCTTGAAAGTGTTAGAGTATCAATTTAAGTGATATTATAAATGTAAAAAAATGTAATCTACATTATATGTATCAATCTTTTCTACGTTTACTCTAACACTCTCGAAGCCATTTGGTACTTAGTATACCTTTTTATAGTGACGAGTTGGTATAGGGGATAGAACAGGAGTCCATGTGTCAGGAAGATATGCGATTAGTTCTGTCTTAGACAAAACTGGTCACATGAAGTCAGGCAAACCTCTTGGTTCCTCAGTGGCCTCCAAGGTTTTATGTTGTTGAGAAAGTACTGCACTTGTAGAGGGAGTTTTCTCCTTTGGAATTCTCTGTATCAATTATATTGGAGGTCTGGCATAAAAACAAATTCTTGGTAAGGTTTTTAATGATGGCAACTACATGTGTAAATAATAAATTACCAATAAACAGAAAAAAAAATGACTCATTTTTTCTCCTGCCAATTTTCTCCCTAAGAGCTTGGAAAATATTCTGGAATCCACTTTCTTAGGAACCTCTAGAAGAGGTGAGATGAAATATTTTACAATGAGTAAGTAAGTTGAGAAAAAACATTTGTTTTTTATATTCAAATAATGAATGCTTTCATTAATTAAAAAAATAAAGCTATCAATGTTTTTGGATTTCTAAAAGCAAAATTTAATAAATTAATATAAGCATGCCAGATAAAAATACAAAATTACAACAGAAAACCAATAATAATAATAATAGAAAAGAAAATGCTCAGTGTTGTACATTTTATTGGCATGGATAACTGCTTAAAGTAACAATCAGAAAACACATTTGTTTCTACATGATAAAAGAGCTGAGAGAAACCAGAAATAAACCACCCAATAAAAGCTGGCAAATGATAATAGAGAATGGCAATGCATGAGCCCAAGGTACTGTTTCACACACTTTTTTTTTGTAAGTATCAGAAACTAATGACCTAGAACATAAAAGCAAAATCACAACAGGTTTACGCTGAGAAACATGCTGAATTACAACCACAGACTATCCAGGATGAAGAAGCTGCGTTGTTTTGTTGTATCTTTAGTAAAGAGATCTCTAGCCCAAAGGGGAGCCAATCATGCAATAGCTTGAGTTTCCTTTAACATGATAAACACCCAGGATTACTAGTACTGGAGCTTAGGTGTTAATTGTTGGACAAGGACAGCTGAGCGGCACTACACAAACAACAGAAAATTCCTTCATTTTTATCTGGTGCATACCCAAAGCTCTAATCAAGAAATAATTCAGCTAGAAGAGCCAATTAAATTACTATAAAACATTCCTTCATCTGTAGAACATAGCTCTCTTCTCTTAATGCAAAAGGGAAAATTCAAAATAAAATGTCTTCATTTTTGATAAGCATCTCCACCACCAGTCTCTGATACCGTATATCATTCAGGGCCGCCATTGCATCTAGTTCTGGGGATCTCATGAGGGTGGGTCCAAAGACAATTCCAAGATTCTCAGCATTCATGAGGTTCTCCTTTTCATGAAGGGTTACCCTAAAAAAACCACATACACAACAGCAGTTAAAAATCTTTTCATTAATAAGCAAAAATTTGTTTCCTCTGGGTCAGATAGCTAGAGTGGACAAAAATATCCAACTTGAAATGTATTCTTGCTCCCAGTTGAGTATATTAAATGCTCTGCCCTGTGAATTCAATTCAATAAGTATTTATTAAAGAAATCCTGTGTGCCAAACACCGTGCTTGGGACTGGGACTACACATCTCAGCTTACTCATTTCCCTTGAAGTGAATTCATTTAATGACTGACATGAAAATTTAACACAGTTCACTGAGCACTCAGGCCTGAACTAAGGCATTGGACTAAGTAGGCCCATCCTATCTCTATTTTCCCCAAGAAAATTAATAGTAATAACGTCTTATGCAGAATTTGAAGGTTTAAAGAGCCCTTTTGCTATAAGTGCCCTGTGAGGTAGGTGGGGAGATACAATAACCCCACATCTTATAAATGAGGAAACGAGGAGGGCTGAAGAGACTTGTCTATAGTCATGCAACTTTCTTCATTTTCCTATGAGTTAGTGTTAAAGGTACATAAATGATGAAAATGAAGGAAAGAATCCTGTGGACTTCATTCTCAAAGGACATTTTCTTTTTTTTTTCTTTTTGGAGGGCAACTGGGCTTGAGTGACTTGCCCAAGGTCACATGGCTAATAAGTGTTAAGTTTCTGAGGCCGGTTTGAACTCAGGTCCTCCTGACTCCAGGGCTGGGGCTCTATTCACTGCACCACCTAGCTGCCCCATCAAAGGACATTTTCTTTTTCTTTTTTTTTTTTTAAAGCAATTGGGGTTAAGTAACTTGCTCAAGGTTACAGGGCCAGTTATTTCTGGGTGGGTGCTAAGTATCTGAGCCCAGGATTTGATCCCCAGGTCATCCCGACACTGGGGTCAGTGCTCTTACTCACTGTGCTACCTGGCCGCCCCCAAAGGACATTTTCAATATGGCAGATTGCATTGTCTTCAGCTATAAAGCTGAGAGACCCTGGGGACTGAAGCATTTTTGAAGGTGAATTTTGAGAAACAGCCAAAATGAATGAGTAATTTCAGTTCCTCTTGGCATAACATCAGAGATCTAGGGCTGGAAGGGACATTTGGCCCAACCTTCTCATTTTACAGATGACAAATCTGAGACTCAGGGAAATTAAGTGACTTAGCCAAGGTAGTAAGCATCCATTTAAGGAAAGTATTTGAGGTGAGATTTGAACGCAGCTCCTTTGATGTCTGTTAGTGCTTTTTCCACCTTCCACCACCAAAGAAGACAAAATTTACTACTTATACTACAGCTCTTCATCCCAAACAAATCATGGCTAAGAAACACAATGAGGAAGAATAAACATCTTTTTAATTTTTTTTTAATTTTAATTTTATTTGCTTTTTGGAGAGGGGAAGTTAGGGCAATTGGGGTTAAATAACTTGCCCAAGGTTACATGGCTAGTTTTGTGTTAAGTGTCTGAAGCCTGATTTGAACTCAGGTCCTCCTGACTCCAGGATCGGTGCTCTATTCACTGTGCCACCTAGCTGCCCCCTTTTTATATTTTTTTTAAGTGGCAGGGCCACTGGAGTAATATTCAAGCAGGAAGCAAACATTGACTTGTACCTGAGGTTGCACACAGTAAGTAAAGGTTCTCAAATAATATGGAAGAAACATCTGGTCTTCTGTAAAAAATGCCAAGTATTCATTTTTTGGGAAGCCTATAAGTTATGAAAATATTTAACTGTTTTTGCTTCAGGGCCATTTAATCTCTTATTCCTGAAAGATTCCTTTTAAACTTAAAAATGGTCACTACCATCTGTCTGGCACAGTGCTCAGCACCAAGCAGACATTTGTCAAATTTGTTTTTATTATGTATGACTTTGTGGCTGTTCTCATATTTTTATCTTTTTGATTGGCCACATGATTTTTCAAACCACTAGAATTTCATCTTTTTAGCTTTGAGACACATCAGAGTGGCTGAGAAATATACAACATCTGTACCCATTGTTTTAGTATAGGAAACCAGACCTTGAGAAGTAGGAGAAAAAGCATATTATCTTCTCCCTTCTTCTCCTAACCTCCTAACTCTAATCTTCTCACACCAACCCATTTGACTCTAACTAGCACCAGTATCCGCAACACCCATCCAAAACACTGAAAACCTGAGCAGAGATTTTAACATTTAAGCAAGTGGATAAAAAAAGTCAGCCTCTGAAATCTGAAAGGTAAGTTGTTGCTACAAATTTTCCATGCTAGAAACTGTGAAGTTCCATTCTTTGTGCTCTCTGTTGAGAAGACTTTGTGTATTTGGCAGAATGTGAACATTTCTGGCACAGCAACCACAAATAGATACTGCTTTGTCAAACTTGTTTCTGCTCTAATCAAGTCTGCATTCTCTTCGGCTGTACAGAATGCTATGGACGCTCTTTCAGCAATGCCTTTCCAATTCTTGCAGTTTTCATTTCCATATGTCCTATTGTGATTCAGGTCATGGATTTCTCTTTAGGTTGCTGTGTCCAATTCACAATATAAAGGTCAGACAGACTTGTTCTTTAGTTACCTTTTACTTTGATCTGAGGAATAAGTGTCCTAGGACTTAAGTACTTTAATTGCTAGCCTGTTCAGAATAAGGAAGGTTTCCTATATTGACCCTCACAAGTCTCATCTAACAAGCAAGAACTCTGGAGCAGCTAGGAGGTGCTGTGGAAAAAGTAGGGACATGGAGTCAGGATAACCTGAGTTCAAATTTGACCTTAATAGCTGTGTGACCATGGGCAAGTCATTTAACCCCAACTGCCTCATAAAAAACAAAGAAAATCAAGAACTTGACTGTAGGTTAGGATAATTGTTCTTCTTTAACAAAAAAGCATAACAGAGGTGTCTTTGTAAAGTTGTGCATAAGTTAACCTTTTATAAACTGATTCATATTTTAAGGGTGCTAAGGGACCTTGGTGTCTTATGAACACTTCTGTTGACAGGTAGATAATCATTTCTTTTTGACTTTTTTGGAGGGGGGAAGGCAGGGCTCTATTCACTGCGCAACCTAGCTACCCTGATAATAATTTCTTTTTTTTTTAATTTAAAAAAAAATTTTATAAAGCAATTGGGGTTAAGTAACTTGCTCAAGGTTACACGGCCCTTTATTTTGTGTGGATGTTAAGTATCTGAGGCTGGAACCAATCCCAGGTCTCCCGACTCTGGGGCCAGCGCTCTTACTCACTGTGCCACCTGGCCACCCCTTAATCATTTCTTAATATAGGTTTTGTCAATCTGAACTTTTATACATACTATATTTTAAGATAGAAGCTTTGTTTTCCATATAATAAAGACAAATATACATGGGAACTAGGGCCACCCACTCATTTTCCTATGCCAATGAATAAAATAAATCATCACAATTTTCAGGGTTTGCCCCCTAAAATTAGAATGACCAACAGGTATATGTAAAAGGACCCATCACCTATTCCCTCAGCTACCCATCCTATCCAAGGCCACAATTTTAACAATCAACCAATTAAACATTTGTGTGCCCCACTATGCTATGTGATGGTGTAATAGTAATGGAATATAAAGATCCCCCTATATTGGTTTGGTTTTTGGTTTGATTGTGTTAAAACCCAGAGCTTGTTAATCCCACTTGTGGGATGGACTTGTTGATGTGAAAAGAGAGGGCTGAACTTGGAAGGAGCTGGTGACGTAAATTTAGAGAGACACAAGACAAGAGAGAGGCAGAAAAATTTTTTGGAAGCAGCAGCGTGGAGGCAGAGAGAGACTGAGAGGATTGCTGAGGGCTACTTTAAATTGCCCAGGACTTTGAGAGCTGCCACCCAGAGCTGCCAAGGACTGAGGAGACATGGCTGTTATGCTGGTACTTTGTCTATTTTGATGTTGTTTTGCCAGATTTGTCCACTGGTGAAAGATAGTCCTGTTGTTGTAGAATACTTGGAACCTTGCTGTTGGTTCAGAAGCCCTGAAGAAGGATTTTCTTGTTGTATGTTTATAGAAATCCTGGAAGAGGGTTTTGCTAATGTTTTCAGGGGTCCTAGGACTGTTCTGCAGACAGAGAATGAATTAATGAAGAGACTGGCAGTGTATCTTGTGTCCTTGCTAAGCTTTGTCTCCCCAGGAACAAAGATTGCTGAGAACTTGCCTCTTGTTAAGATGAAGAAAAGACCTCCATTTGGGTATTAAGTGCTGTGCTTAAACTTGTTGCAACTCTGGGGTAGATTCAATTGTGATCCAGGGGTGGGGAACTTTTGACCTTTTTTTGTTCTATGATTGAACAAATGAATGTACTTTACTTATGATCAGAAACTAATCTCCATTTGAGAAGAGGGGCTTTGTGATGGACTAAATGAAGGTACAGCCTAGGGGTGGAGTAGTATTTAGAACAAGGACTTTGTAATTGATTAAATGAATATAATGTCCTGGGGTGGGGAAGTACTTGATTAAATCAGGTAGTACTTGGAGATTATTGAATCACACTTAGTAAATGCTGTATTTTGAATGATGTCATATTTTGATCTTCTCTGTTCTTAATTTTTCACTGAATAAAATGGAGAGCACCTATGCTGGTATTTTGAACCTTGGGAAGTTGCCTTTGCTTGGCATTACATTACAGATGGGTCCTGTGCTAGGAACTGGGGGTACAAATGCAAAAGGGAAACATTCCCTTCTTCGAGGAACTGACATTCTACTAGCATCTATTGGGAATCCATTCCCTCATTTCTATGAAGCTTCCATATTTGGACCATTTGGTCTTTTTCAGTAAAGGTCCTATTGATATTTCTATGGCAGATGACGAAACAAACCCCAGAACAGTACCTTGGGAGGTAGGTTGCTATGTTATTTATTTATTTTTATTGTCTGGCTATGAGTCATGCTCAGAATGCAGGATAAATCACTTACCTCTTTAAATGTGCCATGAGATACCGGAGCGTTTCACAGTGTGCAGGCGGCAGTAGTTTCAACGCTTCGTGAAGAGTTTCCAGCTGTTCATCAGGATCCAAAGTCTCTGAAACAGTAAGTGAAATGTTATAGGGAATAATCTTGGTGGATGATTGATGTGGATGGCCAATACAGTCCAACTTTTTTTTTTTTAAAGCAATTGGGGTTAAGTAACTTGCTCAAGGTTACATGGCCAGTTATTTTTTGTGTGGGTGCCAAGTATCTGAGGCCAGAACCGATCCGGGTCTCCCAACACCAGGGCTGATGCTCTTACTCACTGTGCCATCTGGCCACCCCACATACAGTACAACTCTTAACACATAACTTCTACCAATGTTGAACAATCCATGCTTGTGATACTTTCTCCCCAATTTTTAATGTTCAAATTAAAGATTCCCAAGGCAGGAATTGCAACTTGCAAATACTATTTATTTGAATTTTGGGGCTGAATCCAGTTTCCTCAAGTATGTTTTGTTGGAATCTGATACTTCTGCCTCAAATCTCCTGAAGAAAATTGGCCATGACCAGGTAAACAAGAGTGATTATATATATATATATATAGTGTGTGTGTGTGTGTGTGTGACAAGAAGGCAGTGAATGAATTGTTAAAAAACAAACATACGAGAATCTATCCTCAGAAATGAGAGCTGTCCTTCAGAGCAGTCACCTTGGGGGGCATGACATATTCTAACAGGGCTGCTATTGCTCAAAATCCTTTTGGAACTCTGCAGAATTACCTTCAGAGTCAATTTATGAACCACACAAAATGAATTTTCTTATAGCTGCTTTTTGACCAAAAATGGTATTACCCAGCCAGGCCTTCTACAGGAATATAACCTTCAGTCTTGGGTTTAAATGATGTTTGGCTCTTTCCAGAAATGAAATTCAAGTTCAAAAATGGTACCCTGGGGGTGGCTAGGTGGCATAGTAAATAGAGCACCGGCCCTGGAGTCAGGAGGACATGAGTTCAAATCCGGCCTCAGACACTTAACACAAAAACTAGCCATGTGGCATTGGGCAAGTCATTTAACCCCAATTGCCCTCCAAAAAGCAAAAAAAAAAAAAATGGTGCCCTTGAGGAGATTCTGAAGAGCTACAGTTTCTCAAGGCACTTTCAAAAGAGTTCTAAAAATGGTTTTAACATAGTATCATCTTGAAGTAGTTGTATAGCTTCTCAAAGACGCTGTTTTTAAGAAGTAAATACTAATATTTATGTATAAGCTCTGGTATTTAAAAAACTTCACAGTTTATACCTTTTATTTCTAATCATTGATCATTTCTTTCTAATTTCAACTGTTTTAATCTTTTGAATTTTAACTCAGGCATCCAAGGAGAAACATTCTTAATTCTACCCCCAAACCATTCATCCAGCCAATCCCTAATTGGACCAAGGCCACATAAGACTTAAAATCCTGGCTTCTGATTACCAGTTTGAGAGACTCTAATCCACTTCATCCAGTCTCTAAAGAAAATAACCAAATGATAATGAATTTGTCAAGCTAAAAAAGTCCCATCACAAGGTACCACTACACCCAACCAAATGGCTAGATTTCTTGGTTTATAAGTGTCAAAGAAAGGGATAGATTTGAAAGCAGTTTCAGAGTGGGAATAACAAGTGAAGCCTCTTATTCCAACGAACTATGACTCTGTACAATTCTGCCCAAAGCTACACAATCCCCATTTCATGTCCTTGCAATAGAGGATACATTGTTTGACTTTTAAAGGACAATTCCAAGACAACTGTCACCATGAGGTGACAATTTATAGAAAAGGGATGTCATGTCATATCCCAATGGATGAAATTCAGTCATTGGAGGGTTTCAAGATCAACTGCTAGAATTTAAAAAAAAATAAAATCTCATTTGTTATGTACTTTTTTTCCTGCAACAAACTTAATTAGTCTTAAGTGACACTAAATGAAGAATTTCAAAATGAATTAGAGATCTGGAGGAAATGCTAAAACTCTCAAAGTTAACATTATATGAAGAAGCCACCAGATGGTGCTATTTTAAGAGACAGCATTTGAAGATTTTTATCCTTCACATGTGAATGGGAGATCATAGGATGATAGATTTGAATCTGGAAGGGCATTTAGAAGGGCAGCTAAAGGAAACTCCTCATTTTGAAGATGAGGGAAGAAAGGTAAGTGGATTCCCCAAAACCACCTACAAGCAGATCTAGGATTTGCACCAGGAATCCTCTTGTTCCGAATCTAGTGTTCTTTCCATTGTATCATATCATGTTAGTGAACTAGCGTACTGTATCTGATATTGTTTCTATTGGTACTACTCAGGAAAAGCAGTAGAGAACCTCAGTGTCCCTTATTGCTCAGATTTCTTAATAATGAATATTTATCATCATTATTATTATTATTTTGTAGTAGAATAAAGAGGTTGTGAAAACAGGCATGGGTAACTTTGCTCAAATTTCCCAAGAAATCCAAAATATTCCTGAATTTTATTCTGGCAGTTATGTTCACAGGAACACAGAATAGACTACCCCCAAATCAGACATGATTCATTGAATAAGTTGAGAGCAACAGGTCAGAAATATCTCCTTTACCCAAATTAGGTTGCTAGTTACTTGTCAATTGCTAATAGAGGTGAGAACATGGAGTCTCCTTGCCCTCCCATTCACCCCAGTCAGAAGTGTGCTGGAAAATGTTTAGCTACCATGTCTCTGAAAAAAACAAACCTAACCTGTATTATTAACATTTTCTCTACCACTTTCTTAAGTCTAGACAATAAACAAAATAAGAAATCAAGCTCTGATTTGCAGTGTTTACTGATTTCCAAGGTGTAAATGCTCATACTGGAAATAGAGCAAACTCTGGTCTGAATTGGCTTCAGCACATTCCTGGCCCGGAGAATTAATCTATTAACACATTTTAAGAGGGGTGTGACAAAGTAGAGTGAGAATGATTGGTGTGATGTAGAGATCTGGAAATCATCATCTGGGCGGGGGGGAATGGAGATGTTTAAGCAGGAGAAGGGAAGAACACACTTTAAATGATGTCTTCCCATAACTCAAGGACTGTCATCTGGATGAGGGAATGGACTTATTCTGTGTAGCCCCATACATCTAGAATAAGGACCAATTCAATATAATGAATAAGATCTCCATTAGCTTCCCATTGCCTAAAGAAAAGAGTTCAGTTTCCTTAACTTGGCCAAGTCAGGACCTTCCACTCTCTAGGCCCAATTTACCTTTCTACCTTAATCCCACACTACTTTCCTTCACATGCTCTTTGCTCAACCTTTACAGGTCTGTTTGTAATTACCTGAACATATCCCACCCCTCCCTAGATGTAAGCCTTTCTTTATATTGTCTTCTGTGCCTAGAATGTACCCTAATTCCTCCAAATCTTGGCCAACTGAAAATCTATCCTCAAAGTCTAGCTTAGCAACCACTTCCTCCACAAAGTCCTTCCTGATTTCTCTGCTCCCACGTGATATCTTCCTCCTCTGAACTGTTATAACATAATTCGTATCTCAGTTATTTGGGTATAGCTTTTCTCCCACACTAGATTTCAAATCCCAATCTTTCTTATAGCCTTGTAGTGCCTTGCACATAGCAGGGTCTCAATAAAGCTTTTGAATAAACCAAGGCATGGGCTGCCTGGGGAATGAGGAAACATTGGGATGTTTGAATGTAGAAAGAATTTAAGCATCAGGTAATCTAAGGTCCCTCCAACTCTGAAGTTTCCATAATACTCAGTCTAAAATTCCAAAACATATTCTTTAAGTAAAGGTCCTGTGGCGTAGTGTAAGGGACACTCACTTGGCATTCTGAAAACAGCCTGAAGTCTTTGCTCTGACACTATCTGGTTAATCATCGGCAAGTCACTTAACTTTCATGAGGCTCAGACTTCTCATCTGTAAAGCAGATGACAATACTCCCTACCTTAGAGGTTTATTGTGAGTAAAAACTTTCTGCAAGTCTCTAAATGATATATCAATATAAGCTAGTAATAGAAATAATAGCAAACTCTAGATTCATGGAGAGGGCTTAATATAAGGATCTATAATTATAAGTTCTTAAATATTCATGATCAATTTCCTATAAGGGAATAAGAATATTTGAAGATCTAGATACAGATTTCTAATCAAAGAATAAGTCATTAAAGTTAAGAGGAAAAAATAGAGATGCTCTAATTTCCAGACTTTTGTTCTACTTGGGAAAGTGTGGATTGAATGGGACAGAGAATACTGAGTTCTATTTCTAGAGATTCTCTCATTTATTCTTTCATTGGATGATAATTCTTTTGAAAAAAGGGCTCCCAGATTCTCAGGGGAAAATTAGTAAGGTCATTAGTATTTTTCACATTAGCAGCATTACCCTTAAATTTTAGAGTACTTTTTACAGTACATACTGACTGAAAAACATCCATGCATAGCCATGTACAGTGAAACAAGAGAGAGAAACTTTTCTTGATCCCTTCAGATGACTGGTTGCTCTCTCTCCATTTTCCAGGAGCTGTTGGTCCTATCTTCCTATGGGATCAACTGACTTCCTGCACCCATCCTCCCATATATTAGAAGACCAGATGTGGAGTCAGGAAGACCTGAGTTTGAATGTTGACTCCCTAGCTGAATGACTCTAGGTAAGTCACTTAAACTCTGTTAGCCTCAATTTCCTCATTTGTAAAGTGGGCATAAGACTAGCACCTACCTCACAGGGTTTTTATGAAGATCAAATGAGATAATCTATGATTATCTTCTTTATAAACCTTAAAGTGATCTATAAATTTGAGCTGTTTATTATCTTCTATAACAAATCTCTTTCAGACCTTAAAGCCTGCTCAGACCCATGGAAAGACAGGTCCAACAGAAACTAGAACAGCTCCTTGAAAAGAAATCTTCAAGTTGAATGAACAATCTAATCTACTTCAGGGAGGGTTGGCGTGATGGTGATGACAATAGATGGAAAAGAAATTGTGGACTATAAATCTCTTTGTGCCAAGAGGGATGAAAACATTTGAAAGCTTTATTAAATTTAAAGTTTATTGAAAACTGATAAGAACTTAAGAAAGACTTGTTCCCTCTCACCCCAACCTTTTCTTTATTTTCTCTCCCCACCCCCACCTCTTGGTATTCAATTCCTTTAAGAAATACCACGTGTTAGCAGGTGGTGTCTCATCTGAGATTTTAGAAGGAAAGATTCTACATAAATCTATAAAAAAACAAAACCTGCACTTGAAATAAGAGAACTCCATAAATGATAGCACCAACATCAGACATATAAATTAAATGCTTACACTATGTTCAGGCATTTGTGCTCAGCAGACCCGGACTAACACATGATGAGTTCCTAAAATCGTATCATATGCCATAGCACTGCTCCCCACCCCCAAAATATGATATGAAAGGGAAGTGAAAATAGAAATCTAATTTTGTACTTTCATATACATCTATATACCTAAGTGTGTGTGTATGTGTGTGGGTGTATGTGTGTGTGTGTGTGTGTGTGTGTGTGTGTGTAAAGGGGGGGCAAAGAAGTTCAACTACAATGCCTCACTGTTACATGGAGGTGAGTGACTCTGAATAGTCAAAGGCTATGGCAGTAGAACTCAATCACTGACAAAGTCCTCAAAAACACTAGAAACTAGACTCTAAAAATGGGCTCAGAACAGAATGTATTTCTGCTGTCTGAAGACCAGCCTTGCTAATTTAAAAAAAAAAAACTTATCCATCAGAGAATTGGAGATGAAGGTAATATTTTTTGGGGAAGGGGGTAGCAACTCCTTATAGGGTCTCCCTTAGTAAAAATGTATATCCATGGGGATGGAATAATCTTTTCAAATTGCTCTCCATAGTTCATTCCTGTTCTTTTTTTTAGCCACTACAAGGAGCATAATGTTTGAATTTCCAAAGAACTGGGTAACCTTGGAAATTCCCAGGGAGAAGAAACCAATAAACACAAAACAAGAAAACGGCATAGCACATTACAAATGCTTTTTCATTCAACTGTCATCAATACTTGGGCAAGGATGCAATTAAAAATTAATATTCCAACTTAAGCCTATAATTTTCAGTTGTCCTATATATACAAAATAGCTTTAGGTGAAGGTATCTTAATGATTCTTCACTCAATACACACAGAAACAAATTACATACAGTAAAAGATAGTTACAGGTTTAGCCCTCACCAGGTAGAAAGCCCCACCCCATGCACTGTATGTTCTATACACAGTAACATCTGAAACATTCTTCTAGGTCTTTTTGAGAACAATGTTACTAATGATGTTGTCAAATGAGACATAAAGGTTAACGTTTTCAACATCTTGACCACAACCCCTTCATACCCATCCATGTTAGCCCCATCCCTCTGGTGTCCTGATCCTACATCAATGTTGTCCCACTTCCCTAAAATTTCTTTGTATTCTTTGTGTTTATCTATATGCCCTGCCCCCTCCCCCCAGAACATAAACTCCTTGAGGGCAGATGCCATTTCATTTTTTTTTATCCTTTGTGTCCCTAGAACCCAGCATTTTTATGGAATCGGAGGTGCTTAATAAATGTCTGTTGAAGTATATCAACTTGAATTAAAAATCTTTTTAAAAAATCAAATTTATCCAATAAGGGTTTGGTATCCAAGATACATAGATAACATAACAATATACATGTATGATAATATGTTATGTATGTGCATATATACATATATGAGGGAGGGAGGGGCAGGAGAGACAGTTTCAGAGAGAGAGAGAGAGAGAGATTGATTTTTCTTTTAGCATTGCTGCCTATATCCCATCCCTAGTATTTTTAAGCTACAAAAAAAAGACTTCTCTTGTGAGCAGTTTGTTATCATTAATCTAAAAAGGAGCTGCAATATTACCTCTAAATTAGGAAAAAGCAACTGAATCTTATCTTAGATAATGCTATGATTTAGTCCCTGGAGTCATCATTCCCTCCACCCCCGAGTAATTTAGTAATTTTTTTTTGTATTTAGAGGCCACAAAACATAAGCTTAGAGTGAACATAAATGCAACCCTGTTGCCTAGGTTCTTAGTGTCATGAAAATTGCCCATCAGAAGAGAAGATAGTTCAAGGGTGAATCTCTCACAGATCAATTCATCTGGGAGGGCTTCACTAAGAGAGAAGTATCCTGAGTTTGGGGAGCAAGAAGGGAAGGGAGGGAGCTTGGTGATCTAAGTTTGGGAAGACATTCTTACAGAGTATCTCGCATGAGCAAAGGTTCATTGCAGAAGGGGACCAATTCAATTCTTTAAGGAGGAGATTAATTCAACATCATTCATTAAGTACTAGTGATCACAGCTTGGGCTGTGATAGACTCTGGGTTTACAAAAAACAAAAACTTCCTGCTCTTGAAGAGCTTACATTCCCCAAGAGTGAAACAATATGTACAGAGATAAGTAAATACAAACTAAATATGAATAAATGTTTAAAGTAATAGGTTCCCTTCTGCTCCTGGGTTTAATTGTCATCTTTATGTATACAGCTCCCCCCCACACACATATATGTATGTCTATATACAAAACACATACATATGCTTATTCATATATATGTGCTAAAAAGTCAAGTCAACAAACATTTATTAAGGGCTTACTATGTGCCAGACTCTGTACAAAGCACCAGGAATACAAATTCAAGCAGGAAGATATGTGATCCCTGTTCTTAAGGAGTTTACATTCTAACAGAGGAAGACAAATAAAAGAGCTAGAAAAGGGAGGGTAGAGGTGAAAGGACACAGCAGCACAAGGGCTCTGTAGAAAAGTCTAAGAGAATGGTGGGGAGCGTAGCCTAGAGACGAAGGAAGATGTGGGTGGCCTGGGCATCCTTCTGAAAATGGGAGTTCCAGGAAGAACCAGCCAATCAAAGAGAGGGCCTACAGGAACATAAAGCACTTCTGTGCTATGTGTGAAGTTGAGAGCTGAAGTGAGCTTCTGAGATGAAGAAGTTTCTAGGGCATTACAGAGAAAGTATAGGAGGAGAGTCAGGAGTATAACCTGCATATACACACATAGGTATACACACATATACATATATAAGTATGTATTTATGTATAAGAACACATGCATATTATACTTATACAAGAACATTATATTTATGTATATTATATGCGTATGTTTACATTTATGTATAAGAATATGTATGAATATCTTTATATCTACATATATCCAACCAAAGTCTCTCTCCTGAGCTTCAGTTCTGAATCACCAATTACCTATTAGATATTTCAAATTAGATATGCCAGAGACTTCTCAAATTCAGTATGTCCAAAACTGAACTCATTTCCCCTAAATCTTCTCCTCTTCCAAATGTCCCTATTTCTGTCAAAGGAATTATCATCTCCGGGTTTGTAACCTTGGTATTATCCTGCATGCCTTACTCTCCTTCACTTTATATTTTAATCAGTTGCCAGATCTTGCAATTTCTGCCTCCACAACCTCACTCAAATCTACCCACCTCCCTCAGGCTGTGCCCCTTTCATCATTAAAGTAAATATTATGGCAACCTTCTAATTGGTGTCCCCACCTCAAGTATCTCTCCATTCTAGTCCATCCTACACACTGCTACTAAAGCTATTTTCCTTATGTTCAGATTTGACCATATGACCGCCTCCCCCCCCCCCATTCAATCAGCTCTAGCAATTTTCTATTGACTTTAGGATAAAGTATAAAATCCTCTCTTTAGCTTGGCCTCAACCTATATTACAAGTTTCATTGTACATTATATGCTCTCCTCTTATATTCCATGATGCAGACAAATTGACCTTCTCTCTCTTCCTCAAATACAACACTTCATTTTTCATCCCTATTACTTTGTACTGGCCATCCTACATCTGGAATGTACTCTGTTAGTTATGTCCCTCCTCCCCCTTCCTATAAGATCCAGCTCAGGGGAGGGTAGAGGTCTTCTATATGAATAAGGTCTTCTATATTCATCTTCTATATGAAACTTTTCCTTGTCCCATATCTATATATGTATATACATGTACACTTGTATATATGTATGTGTATATATAATTTATTGTCTGTTATATATGTATATAGTTATATAAATATACATACATACATACATATATATATATACTTACTGTCTCACCTCTCTTACAGTTTCTTAGAATGTAAGCTCTTTGCCATCAGTGACTATTTCATTCTTTGTACTTTAATACCTGGAGCCTCACACAGTGCCTGGCACATAGTAGGTAATTAATAAATGTTTGCTGATTGCTGATTGGTGGGCAGATCTTGGATGGATTTTGTCTCAGAGGCAGCACTTGAATTGAAGGGTCAAGGAAACTAGAGGTTCCAAGAAGGGGAGATAGGGGGAAAAGAACATTTGGGGTGGTGACAGCCTGTGCAAAGGTATGGAGGTGGGAGATGAAATGCTGTGCACTAGGAACAGCAAGCAGGACAGTTTGGCTGCAATATGGATTACATGTGTATGAGTAAAGTAAAATCAGTCTAAAGAGATAACTAATTTGAAGCCAGACTGTGAAAAGGGTTTAAGTACCAGAGAATGACAAAATAATGAAAAATTTTCCCTTAATGTTTTGGGGTGGGTAGAGGAAGTGAAGGCAAGTTAAGTCATCTGGGACAGGTTGGTAAAGAGTAATGTGGCAAGGGTAACATCGCTGATGTCATCACCACCTGCAACACAAAGGTTATCCCTTTTATGCACGTAAAGCAGCAGAGAAGTTTTCTTTTAACACAGCTCACCAAAGTTGATTCTTGTTCTTTTTTCAGCCATGAAAGAAAACAGCATAATGGGAGAACTTCTGAAGAACTGGGCTTTGGCCTCATAACCTAGGAAATTCCCAGGGGAGGAAACCAACACAAAAGAAAACAAGAAGCTGGGGTAATTCCCACCCTCTTCCCTGCCTATCCCAGACTCTACTCTGTGTCATTTCTCTGATATAAAAGAAGTTAAAGTCCTAGGGTAGAGACCCAGGCTTGTTCATGCATAGCAAAATGGAGATCCCTGCAAGCCAGAAAAAGGAAGCCTCCAACTTCCAATTTCTCTTCTCTACATAGAAATGCTAGCTCAATGGCAAGAATTTAGCTCTACATGGGACCAAACCACAAAAATCCTCAACAAAAGCTACATATGGGAAACTACAGACTCAAACAAAGAAAGTTTGTTCTCTGGTTCCCAAGTCAGAAAGCAAATCAGTGTTGCTAAGGAAATGATGTTATTATTTAAGGATCAAGGCAACATTTGATTTAGGGCTGAGAAAAAAACCCCAACAAACTAGCAGAAATAATCTGTCTTTTCTGAGTAATAGTGACAGCAATATTTAAGATGAACAACATAGGGTTGTGTGTGTGTGTGTGTTTTAAAAAGGTCTGAATTACAAGTATAATTTCTACAGCATAAATAAAGTTTGGCAAATGAACCTTGAGTTCGTAGCTGAAACATGCCTCTGAGAAAGAGCTTCTCTGTGACCTAAGCCTTCTTTTAAAAAATTCCTAGGATATTAAAAAGAATATTAATATGTTTGAAGTAGTGAATGATCACTATTAGAAAACAGAATATGGAAAAGTTAGCTAATGCAACAATCCTGAAGAGCCACAGAAGGTAGCAAGCTACTTCTCACTCATAACTTTTAAGAGGTACATTTAAGACACAGAGAATTACAGGGAAGAGGAAAACTCAAAAACAAGTATATACAATTATTCTGAATATAGATACTTACTTGCGGATTCTATAAATTTGGGGTAGGCATCATATGTGATGAGTGGAATTGGCAAATCCCTGAAGTACAGTTTAAGTGCACCAGTGATGATATTAATATCTTCATACATGTTCACAGAAATGTCTGCCTTTTCACCATCTTTTAAGGGAGTAAAAATTTAAAATCAATAATTACTCATTTTATTGTTCAACAGGAAAATAACAAACTTAGGGGTGGGAGTTGGATACCATTTATAAAGTTTTGCCATTGTTCAATCAGAATTTCCATCACAATTCCAAACCTGGGATTTCTTTCAATTAAGAGCAAAATCCATTCTTTCAGGTTTTCACACAAAGGTTGCTTATTTTCCCTTGTTTAAGAATGGATCAGAGAGAAGGCTCTCCTGGTTTTACAGCAACTCAAGTATTGCTAATGGAATACTGCAGGCTTGTTTCTTTTAGAAACATATAGGAAGTCTGGAAAAATTGCAATAGATTTTGTTACAAGACTAGTTCTTCAAAACTTCTATTAACCGAACATGTTATCTCCTTCCCTAAGTTAAAAAATTTATAAGTTTAGTCCAGTTTTTCCTTACAGGGTATTTAAGATTTAATCATCTAAAGTATTCCTGTTCCTCCCCATTGCCTTCTTTACCTTCTTCTTGAGTGGAAATGGTCACAGCTGTGTGCGTGGAGGCATATAATTGCTTAAGGTTGTGCAGAGGAAAAGCTAAATGATTAGAAATACATTATAGAATGATGAAAGCAAGATGCTGAAATTTTGAAAATATTGCTCAGCATAGCTCACACCTCATATTATGGTAGAAAGAGTATGCATGTCTTCTGATCTGAGTTCAAATTCTGACTGCTACTCATTACTTGTATGACCTCAAGCAAATCATCTAATCTCTTTGGGTCTCAATTTCCTCATTTAAAAAAATGAAGGGGTTGTGCCTGATTATTTTTAAGATCTCTTTTAGTCCTTGATTCTATGATACTCTGAACTGTGGTCCAAAACCTTTACTAGTTCCCCTTTGTCTCTTGAAGAAAGGCTAAGTTTCTAAATATGGCATTCAAGACTCTTCACAATTTGGTCTTTGCTCATCACTGTACCCTTATCTTTCATTTCTCCCAAACTTCTGCTCAATGAAACTGACTTTTTCAGTGTTTCCTCAAATATACCATGGGCATTCTCACCAAATACATTCACTCATTATTTCCCTCATTGCTTGGGATATATCAGCCTTCATCCTTTCCATTCATCTAAGTACTACATTGCCTCTAAGATTTTGCTCAAGATTAATATTTCCTAATCCCAGGACTCCATGATCAATCTTTCCTCTGGACAGCATAAACCCCTATACCTTTCATTTGGCTCTTTATACTTTATCAGCTGGTAAGCACATTGAGGACAAGGACGAAATCTCATATCTTTGGATACCTAGGACTTGGGCTAGTGCTCCTTAAGGAAAAGGTGTTGAATATATGTTTGAGTCACTTGCTCAACAAACAGAGTGCCTACTGTGTGCAGTGCACCATGGTAGGAGGTATAGGGGATACATTTATTCACTATGGACATAAATGTTAAACATACCCTAAAATTCCACATAAAATTTTATGTTTTAACCAGAGCTAGTTGTGAATGGCACTATTATATTATCTAACTCATGATCTCTAGTCTCTGACTGATGTTCTTACATATCTCGTTTCCCCAACTATGCTACAAGTTCATCAGACATGGAGGTCACATTTTTATTTCTTTTGTTATCTTCTAAAGGCCATACCATACTATTGGGCATGTAGTAAGCACCAAATATGTTGATACTGAACTTTATTTCTGGGTAGGACAGCAAAACCCAGAGTTGGCAGATTTTAACTACATTGAGCAAGTATTTCTAAAAAAGGAAAAAAGAAAAGACGCCTAGATTTCATTTTATTATTTTATCCATTTAAAGGTAAACTATAATGAACTACTATTCATTTTAGCCATCTGTGGTTCTTACCTTCATTTTTGTGGTTTTTATCTTATTTGAGGTTAAAATGATATTCCCAAATTGTGCTCTCCCTTGGACATTTCTGATTCATTTCCTACTCTTCTTTCTCTCTTTGAGAACTGCCCTAGGGCACTTCAGATCTTTTGAATCAGCCCTGTTGCTGACCCAGATTCCTGGACATTCAGAATCACCCCCTTAGAGACTATCTCTGTGGGGCTGAGCTTTTGACCCCAACTGTGAATTTTCAGAGCTGTCCACTGCAGTTCCCTGGGAGTTGAATTTCTAGATCGGAACTAGACCAAGTGAATGAGGTGTCATTCAACTGTTTCTGGGGGTCATGGAAACATCCAATTCCCTATCAATCCTGGATTACCTCCAGAGACTGTGGTCAGTGCAGGAATTTAGGGGAGTCAAATAGCACTCAGAGAGAGAAAGAAAAATGTCTCTATGAAGCTCATTTTGCATGAATTCAGAGCTGCTCCTTCTAGGGCTTATCTGGAATGTGATTTGATTTTATCACTTTAGGGAAGTAAAGCCTGGGATTTTCCCCATTTTCCTTACTCTTTTCTACCATATGATGTAGACTTTATCATATTTCATTGCTATTTGGGGGAAAAAAACCCAAACCTTTTCCTATATAGCACAGTGGGTAGAGCACTGGACTGGGAACCAAGAAGTCTCATCTTCCTCAGTTCAAATTCAGCCTCAGACGCTTAATAGCTTTGTGACCTGGGCCAAGTCACTTAACCCTGTTTGCCTCAATTCTTTGTGTGGAAAATGAACTGGAGAAGGACATGGCAAACCACTCCAAAATCTTTGCCAAGAAAACCCCATATGGGGTCATGGAGAGTCAGACATGACTGAACAATTGCCAATATGTTTATCTGTTTACCGTGAATGGAGAATGGATAGATAGGGGAGGCTAGGTGGCGCAGTGAGCGCTGCCCTGGAGTCAGGAGGACCCAGGAGGATGCGAGTTCGGTTCAGGCCTCAGACACTTAACACCCACATATAAAAACTAGCCATGTAACCTTGAGCAAGTTACTTAACCCCAATTGCCCTCCAAAAAGTAAAAAGAAAAGAAAAACAAAAGAGAGCGGATGGATAAAGGTTTCTCTTAAAAGAAAGGTGGAAAAGAGCATGGGGGAAAGAATGAGAAATAGAATGACAAAACAGACTCTTGAAAAAGATCACTTTCTTTTGGTCTTCTCACTGAAAAGTTCTAACTTTTGGTACCTTCAAGGCTGCTTTTCCTCCCCAGCACCACTCTATTGCAGCAGTTGAGGGAAATGTCACACTGAAAAACCATGGGGATATCTTTTGTAAAATAACCCCCCTTGAGCTTCCCCTTTGTTTGCCCACTTTTCTAGCTGGAGAGCCTGCTCTGAATCCAGAGAGCTGTCATTTCCTCTTCCTCTCCTCAGCTCCCCAGTATAGCATGTATGACTCAAAGGCTTCTGTCTCATTGCTTTTAACTGAAATGTAGTGAGATGCTGACCCTGGTGCAAACGAAGCTCAGATAATATAAGCAGAAACAGGCTAGCAGATTCACACCAGGGAAATCAGAGATCAGCACCAGCTTAAATATTCTTTCTTCCCTTTTCCATTTTTTGTTTCTAGCAGTGTCATTGCTCTGGGTCTATTTTGGAGGAAATGACATTTAGTTTTGCCTACTCAACTCTAGTATGCGCAGCTTTGTTGAATTTTATAATGCCCTGACCCACTCTTAGATCTGGCAGTTTGCATGTCAAGCCACTCAAGAAAGAAGTAGCAATCGTTAAGGTTCTTCATTTGAAAACCAATGGCTTAGAAAGTCACTTGCACGAAAATAAATCAGTTACATAAGATACATTGGCTGTAATAATATAAATGATATAGGGGCGGCCAGGTAGCACAGCGAGTAAGAGCACCAGCTCCAGTGTTGGGATGACCTGGGGATCGAATCCCAGGCTCAGACACTTAGCACCCACCCAGAAACACCTGGCCGTGTAACCTTGAGCAAGTTACTTAACCCCAATTGCTTTAAAAAAAATAATATAAATGATATAAAAAGTTGTAATACTGCTTTGGTGATACATCAAGAATCTTGACGTTACTCTTGGTGATAACCAGAAAAAAAAACCCAACTCAACAACAACAAAAGCAAAAAAGCTGGAAACAAAACTGGGTGCCCAATGACTGGGGAATGGCTGAACAAACTCTGTCATATGAATGTAATAGAATATTTATTGCTCTACAATAAGTGACGTATGTGAGGAATTCAGAGAAATATGGGAAGACCTGAGCACAGCAATGCAGTGGTGCATGAAGAACCGAGGGAACAAATGCATAATGACTACAAAAATGTGACTGATACCAATACTAAGAGGTAACAACTCTGATTAGTTGTAATAGAGATTTTGATGCTGAAGAAATGATCATTAAACATAACTCCCTTTGTTTCAGCAAAGAGTGGGCAGACTATAGATGTGGAACACAGTATATATTCTCAGACACGTAGTCACTATGTTGGTTGGTTTTATGTAAATATTTTTCTTATTAGGAAGGATGGGGTAATAAATATGGGTGGAGTCGGGGAAAATAACAGGTATTAGACAAAAGACAACAATAAAACTTCGGACTGAAAAAATACCTTGCTGTTAATAAGCAGGCTGGAAAACATACCTCTGTCAAACGCCATTTTTACATCTTCGATAAGGTCACTAAATCCTGAGACTCTGTAGAGTCCTTCAGAGTTAAGACCTGTAAGTGAAGAACAGGTGAACCAAAGGAAATATTTTAGAATTATGTGCTCTTCTTCTGAATTCTAATTTCCTTTTTTACTTCTGTGCTGGGTAAGTAAAATGCCAAAAAGATTTGCTCAGATAGCTGAGCATTAGAAATTTAGCCATATTTTTAATTCTAAAAGTAAAACCATTTCATCTCATCCTTTAACCCTGACCTACTGTCAACTGAGCTCTCATATTTAGTTCACAATCTCTTTGTAAAATTAGATCAAATATGGTAAGCCTTAAGGGAAATAACAGTAACAGCCCAATTATAAAATAACTTAAAAAATAAAAAGAACATTGAGATTAGCTGTACTCAGAGAACCATGGCATTTATAGGTTGGTGTAGTCCCCAGAGGGAGAGAATTAGGGTGCAGATCTAATTCTTGCCTAACATTATATTGATTGAGCATATTTCCTCATCCTCTCCAGGCCCAAGAAATCTATGACCTTTGAAAAGTGGACAGATATTTACAAGTCCACCATGTAGCAAGTGCCTTCACAACAAGAAAACAATAAAATGTTTGTGTAAGTGAATTTAAAGTTGGCTTTTGTAGATTGGAAATAGGATATTTAAATCTATTTTCAAAGTAAATCTTATCATAGCTAGGTCAACTATATCTTGAAGTGTACCTTTTAAAGTAATGGTCATGGTAATTAATTTCAAGTTTATAGATTATTTGATGTGTAGATTATAGGATAACTCTTTATTCCCCACTCTTTTCCCCACTTCTCAAGAAAAGATACAAATCTGCAGAAGTAGCTTTAAAGAACAAGAGGGTGTCCATAAAGCTATTGGGACTCAAATTCAGGCAAACCCCTGGTAACCCAGATCAAGCTAAAGAGATCAGGAGGAAAGCAAACCAAGGAAGAAGAACATTTTACCTCTAGATTCAATTTCTCGAATGCACATGTCGACCACCATTGGCCTTTTAGTGATATGTGCTTTTACTAGTGTTGTAAGGTCACAGCTATACACTTTTTTGACATGCTTCAGGTCTGGTTTACAGTCATTGGGGACCATCTTGGAACACTGCTTATGAACATTTAAACCACAATCTAGAAAAGAAAAAAAGAGATGGAAAGAACTCATTCTTGATTGAATATTTATGACCTGACTGCTTTCAGAGTATTCTAAGCAAATTAGTTCAAGGCAGCTCCTCTCTCTTGCACTCATTTTTAGCAATGTAACTAGTCCCATTTCATTAGAACAGGAAGAAAGAACATTTTTCCCAATTTATATTCATGTTTACCAAGTCACTGAAAATCTTAATTATACTTAAATGCTATATTTATCTAAAAAGTTGCAAATGAATACAAATGATTTGATTTTTTAAAACCTTTTTACCTTTTACCTTTTTTTTAACCTGTAGACAATCATTACCAATGATCAGGATTACTGTAATCATTTGATAGTTTGACCTCTATAAACTAAGTATGTGACTTAAATGTATTCCTAACTCTTCAGTTCACAGAATCCAAATATTTTCTAGGTACAATGCAAATGGAAAAATACAAAAAATATTTCTGAGATACTTTGTTTTTCTATTTCAAGAGAAGTATAATGAAATTTTAGGGCCTTTTTTCCCTAGAGAGCTTAATAAGAATTTTAAAAAAAGATCTGCTTTCATAATATTAGCTAAAGCATGTTACGAACAATAAAGTCTCAACTGGAAGAAATTCAGTAACAACAACAACAAAATTACCTTCCTTAAGTTTTTGCATGCAATCTATTAATATTATTAACTAAGTGAAAATTTAAGAGTTGGCCTTTTGTGAACCCACCTGGAGCTGAACCAATACACTCTGGAGCAAAAACATTATAGATTACTTTTGAGCATAACTTTTGGTTGACTTGATCAACTACAATCTATTTCATGGTGGTCAACTGACCAAAACCCAGAATTGAGTATTCTATGTGGATGTACCATATTTCTGGGTTTAGAAATAATAAAGTAGATGATAAATTATTTTTGAAAGTTACATAGCTAAGTATGCAGGCATATCCCAACTTAAGTAAAAATGATAAAGACTCATATGTAGCTTTCCATTGCCTAGAGTATAGAGGGTTTACACTTATTTTTGGATCCAGAATAGAAGCAATGGGTTGTAGCTATTGTGGCAGAGTTCAGTTTGATGAGACAGGAGCAGAATATGAGGAAGGGGTACTTACCAATAATTAGAGCTAACCAAAAGCAGAATGTACTACTTTGGGGAGTCGTAGGTTCCCCATCACTGGAGACCTCCAATTACTTATTGGGGTTGATTGTAGAGGGTTCAGGTTGGACTGGACTAGATGACTTCTGAGATCCCTTCAAATACTAAGATTCTGGGCAAACAGAAATTCCTTACCCTGGCATTTAAGGTTCTCTGCAAGTTGCCTTCAACCTACCTTTCCAGACTTAATCACTTGTGCCTCTTTGGTGGATACTATATGTCAGCAAATCTGGACTTTCCACTATTTAAAAAAATCTTAACCTGCCTATTTCTGCCTGCATGCAGTCCCATCCCTGATACCTAGAAGAGATTGCCTCCATATCACTATATGCTGAAATCCTACTCTTCCTTTAAAGTTCAGCTCTACCTTCTCCATGTGACCTCCAATATCTGAAAGTGATCTCTTTCCTTAAATTTATTTTTTTTCTTTTTTGGAGGGGAGAAGGCTGGGCAATTGGGGTTAAGTGACTTGCCCAAGGTCACACAGCTAGTAAATGTTAAATGTCTGAGGCCGGATTTGAACTCAGGTCTTCCTGACTCCAGGGCTGGTGCTCTATTCACTTCACCTAGTAGCCTCCTCCCCTTAAATTTCTTATAGACATTTTTCTGACCTCTCCTTTGTACTTGCCACATTCTGTTTCAAATCATACTTAGTTGTATATATCACATCCCACCACCCCCTTAGGCTATAAACTCCTTGAGAGAAGAGACTTTGCTATTTATTTTTTTTTTGCCTCTGTGTCCCTGGTACCTAGCACAGAAATTCAAACATAGCAATTGCCTAAAAAATACTTGTTGAACTGAATCCAACAAGTATTTATTGAGCATTTTTCTCTCTGCCTCTCTCTCTGTGTCTTTCTCCTCTGTCTCTCTGTCTCAGTTTCTCTTCTCTGTCTCTGTCTCCCCTGCCCCTCTCTGTCACATGCAGTGGAAAGCAAAGGACCCTTCTCTCTTGGACCACTACTTTGTAAATGAATGAGCAATAGACTTAGTGTCAAAGATTCCACAGCATTACCACCATGGAAACACACTAGTTGTTGGTTTGTCTGAATGCCTCTACAATACTGTAGCCCAATCTGAACCTTCTTTGAATAAATTATTGATTTGATCAAGGAAATGCTTTAAGAACTTACCAGCCAAAGATCTTTGTAAGGTCTTAATTAGATAAGATAAGTGTTTCCCCATTTTTCCACAGAGAAAAACCAAACCCAATCTAATAAATAATACCCAAATGGTCTTCCCAAGGGCTTACTACAGGTTAATGGTAAAATATCTAATCAAGTTGCTGCTGCTTTCCCTGAATTTCTTTTTATTTTCAGTAATTTTTCTCATTTAATGTAATTTTGGAGTCTCTGTGTACCATACAAAGTAATCAACGTTTTCAGTGAAAAAATAAACCAAGTTTTAAGCTTTAATAACTTAAAACTGCACTAAGATTTTTGGGACATCCCATGTTGGTAGAGGTTTGTAATCTATGACATTTTAACAGAATTTTACAATCAACCACATCAGAGAGTAAAACCATTTTCCATATGTGAAGTGTTCTCTAATTTTCAAGACCTATTCCCAGATATTGTTTGATTTGAGTTAAAATTAAAATCTGAGTGAAAACACTGGTTGCAATAGTTTACAAGATTGTTATTTTGCATGAGAGAAATAATCTATATAAAATTCTAGAGTATTTGTAACAATAGTTTATAATGTGGTATATTTATATAATTTTATTAAAATAATAACAACAATGTTATCTTCTACATATTAAGAAGGTTGTTTGTGTCTGAGCTGTTTTTCCAGGGACAATGTTTTTGAATTGATTCATGAATATTTTCCAACCCAGTAACAGATATTAGACCCACATTTATTACTGTATATTTTAGTACACAGTAACAAAGGGTGTACTATGACATTTTGTCTGAGTATCTCATTTAAGGTCCTAAAAAAATTTCAAAATTATAATTCTAAAAGCTACTTACAAAACTGGACTATTGAACTTTTGAAAAAAATAGCACATGATGAAACTTACCATACTGTTATATTTCATTACAGAATCTCTTCCCTGTGTAGAATCTCTAAGTGGAAATTCTTTAGAAGGCAGAATGATGGCATTTAGGCTGGCTGTTCATTGTATTATACCACAACATCTGGATGCAAACGTCGTAGTCAAATATCCAGATATTTTGTCCCTATGGTACTAGATATCTGGTATTTGGCAAAATACACATTTTCCAGTTTTCATCTGGATTCTTTATTGTCATAGTCTTAATTGACTCTTATTTAAAATTTTTGCCATTCCTAAGCTCATTTGTGACTCACTGAAAAAGAAATGAAGTCACAACAATCATATTTGGAAATTTAAGAAAAAGGGGGGAAAGTCTTATTTAAATGGACATTCTGCATTCCATTAAAGAAAATAAAATTGCTGGAAAACTGAACATATCTGGATGTTGTAGTGACTTTTAAAGACCCGCTTTTTGTCAGGTTTAGCATGAAGTACCTCAGAATCTCAAAATACTGGCAGTCACTATAATAAAGCATCCTTTTATTTCTTTAAGTTCATAGAGCAATATAGCAGTTCTGAGCTATCTCAGAAAACTGCTGTTTCTGACACTGGCAGGATATCAATACTTCAGGTGGCCAATAAGACTTTATTTGGTTTTTTATACTTATTTATAAAGTCATATAACTTCTATAAGGTTCTATTTCCCCCCCAGGGAAGTACTACACTATAAATACTAGGGGGTAAGGGCAGGGGAGGGAGAAAGACCATAAAATTAATATTTCTCTTCACTGAGTCAGGATTTTTAGGTTGATATTAAACCATATCTTTTCTTTTCAAATTGAAAAAAATTAATAGGAATGGAGCAAGCATATTAAAATAATCATTAAAAGGCACAATTTAAATAAAACTTTATTCTCTGAGGAGAAAATATTGGAGAGGGTAAAAGAATCTCATTTGGAATATTCAACCCAAGTTATCTTTTTATATGCTCCATGCCTTGAATTCTTGAATAGGAATTATGCTTCAAATCCAAGAATCTGAAAAAACTTTTGCTTGAAGAAAAATAGTTCACATTGACTTTGTTCTGTTAGTGGAATGAAGCTGGTAACATAACTCTGCTCCCAGGCTGCAGAACTAAGAAACTGGCATCAATTCTGCCCTATGCCCACAAATTAAAAATAATCGGGAATAAGAGTTTTGTTTTTAAACTTGTCTGGTTGCTCTTCCAATAGAATGCCAGCTTCTTGAGGGGAGAAATGGCTTCATTTTTGCCTCAGTGTCTCCAGAGCTGAGCACACAGTATGGCACATAATAGGAACTCAATAAATGCCCGTCAATGAATGGCTTGCTTTATCCAAAAAGTAGGCTGGGTATATAATTGCATATATTGGAGTAAACATACTTAACATTGAGGAAAATTATTTTTTTGTCCTATTTGGCCTGTTGAGAGAAAATTTATCTTCAACAACATAGAGACTAATTTTATGCAGAGTTTTAAACAACTATCCATTAGGTTATCCTGACTAATGCTTATTAGGTACAGTGAATCAATACAGTTTACATAAAAGGCATTGATTCCGTTTTATTTTTAAACTTCAACATTAAACTACTGGTATATCTGGCGTATTATGCTTGAATTTTATCACTAGAAAAACCGAAAAACCTAAAAAAAATCATTAGAAAAACCATTTCCTTCAGGGAAGAACCTGGAAAAGGGTAGATTATAATAATAAAGGCAGTGGAATGAATATCAGTTTGTGTGTGTGTGAAGTTAGAAGTAAATGCTAAAATACCCTTGTTATCAGTATGTTTAGGAAAAAGGCATACACATGACAGTGCACAGTTGCTAATTTGGGGTCTCAGTTTTTAAAAAATGACCATGCTCCTTAATTCCCTTGATTTTTTTTTCTATAAAGGGACAATGGTTGAAGAGAAACTCTAACTAGGTCCCGGCAGATAAATGGGCTTTTCAGAAAGGGAAAAAGGACCTTTTAAAATCTCCATGGACACATGAGATTCTTGATGAGTTCTTTGCCTGTTGTCTCGCTCGCTAAATTGTGAGCTCCTTGAGACCAAGGGCTGTATTTTGCTTTTCTTTGTGTTACCAGCACTTAGCACAGTCCCTGACACATAGTAGGTGCTTGCTGATTGACTGACATAGATATGAATTTCTTTAACCCATAAACTTGCATTTCATAAGTCCTATATAAAAAAGTACATATCTGTTTGAGAAAATTATTTATGCTCTCTCACCAACGAAATAAATTTCAAACTTTTTCAAAGGCCGATAGGCTTTACTGTGATAAATATTTCAGTAGCAGTAGCAGTACCAACATCAGGGCTAAGCCGTAATTACATAATCCATAGCAATATCATTTTAGTGGCTTTAAAGAAAGCTAGAAGGAGGGAGAATTCTGGAATTGAGAGATTAGGATACTAATTTTTTTCAATGCCAGATTCTGTAAAGGTTATTTAGCAATTCACACTGGTACCATTGGCCATGCTGTCTTGTCAAATGCTCCTGTCAGCGGCTAGATGCTCAGCCCCGAGCCCACTACTGCGTCTCAGTCTTGAACTGGACAGTTTGCCTGTCTTGAGGCAAGAACAAGCGGCCATTAGCTGTGCACTCTGATTGCTTATGATAACTTTGCTAGCCTGATGGCACTGTCAAAATACAAAGGCAAAACTAATGCCTGTGGCAGAATGGGGCTTTACAGATACTTCTAAACTTCATTCTGGCTTGATGGCCCTTGATCAAAAGAACTAGCCCAAAGGCAAGCTGTCTCAAGGATCTGGATTACATAAATGCCTCTGTCTTCTGATGGGCCGTGGCCTGTTATGTTTCTCTGGAGTTATTTCCCATGATGCTTGGCTCACCTCTTACCCTCTGAATTCTGTGTTTTTGAAAGGTAGGGGGATCATGCGTAGGTGTGTCTCCTAGAGTACCTTAAGAGTATGAGGTGTGAGGAAGCAGGGCTTTGCCTGGACATGAGAAACAATTGTTATGGAAATGTAGTCAGGTGTCATGGAAAACTGTGAACTGATTCTGAGTCCGATTCTTCTTTTTTAAAGGTTGATTTGCTCTTATGCTTCAAGTTAATGAGGTTCAGATCATACAGGCAATACCAGGGAATGATGCTTCAGGGACATGTTATAATGCAGGTGAACATTTTTATGAGACTTCACCTTCTAGTTCGTTCATTCCTCTCACTCTGCACCTTTATGCCATTTGAAATAACAATTTAGACAGTCTGAGAGAGCCCTATCCCCATTAGTCCCTGTTCACTCTAAAGGCACTATTACAGCCAGATGCCAACTTCCAAGGTTATTTGAGAATAGACTCTTCTTTGACAGGAGGGATCCCAATTCAAAGAGTTAAGGTGATTTTTTTCTTTACTCTGAGTAAATCAACTCATAAATAGTGCTCTTGGTATCTTTTTAGAGAGAAAGAGGATAGACAGAAATCCAATTTTTAGCCTTCTTTGACAAAAACCTTATAGTCCATGGTCAACATCTGTAAATTTCTCATTATTGACCTGGCTTTAGGGTAGTCCTTGAGCAGTTCATGGAGGTTATATAATTGTGGAAGTTTACTTCATAGTATATTGGAGCTGGGAGGGATCTTGGAGAACATTTACTACAACCTTGTCTTCTCAAAGACTTCTAAACTGAGACCCAGAGAAGTCTGTTAAATGACTTGCCCACTATGATGCAAGTGGATCCTGGCAGAGACAGTGAACCCACATCTCCTAACTCCTAGTCACATACTGCAAACGGATTCAAGGAATAATTGTAGAAAATTGTGACTTTCAGCACTCACTGAAGTGAACTGACTTTAAAATATATAGCTTAACTTACTGGTAAAATAAAATATGATTTACAAGTAAGAAAAAGTTAGGCCCCAGAATTTACTGGGCATTTTTGGCAAAGATACCATCCAGAAAGTTCCATTTATATTTGGGATTTCAAAGCCATGTCACAAAAGAAAGAGGGATATTCATTCAGAACGATGAGCTTTTCAGAGTAGTCTAAGTTAAAGCTTATCAATTTTTCTTTGCTTTTTGTCATCTTGGGCTGCTTTAGAATAAATAAATATATTTTAAGGGACATAAAGGAACTAATTTTAAATTTTTATATTTTCAGGTAACATAAAGAAGTCTCTATAACTAAATATTATAAATAAAAATGAAATGATCATTTTTTAGAAAATGAAAAATAGTCTGTGCCAGAATTCAGTTTGGTTTCAATAAAGGCCCAGTTCAGAGTACAGTAGTTCTATAGAGATGAATTTCACGTGACTTGAATAACGACTTTATCTCATGTCACCAAAGTATTTCAAGCACTCCCTGAATGGGTCATTTCTTTAATGGGTAAATCTTAAAATTGTAGCAGCATTAGTATTCTTGTGTATACAAGAGTTAAAAATGTTACAAAGAAAATATTAAGGATTGAATGCTTTTTCAGTGTTTTCATTCAAAGGTTTTTTGTGAGGGTTTTTTTTTTGATAAATCAAATAATCATCTTAGACAAATTCAAAGAATATTTTTTTTATAAAAAAAGGTTTCAATCTGATTTCACAACGCTTTAGTGGGGGGAAAATCAGCTTAACAAGTTACCTTTAAAATTCAGTTGCCAAGGCAACAAACGTAGCTCTCTGTACATTGCCTTTTTTAACATCATTTTTATAAATTTAGTTACTTGAACATCAAAGGCATGTATTAAATATAGCCACTTTGCTTTCAACTAGTTTCAGATCCTTTTCTAAACAAGTTGACTGTCCTTCCATTTAATAGTCCAGCATCTGAATGCTAGAATATACTGACACTCATTATTAGCCACAAACACTTGAGATCAGAAAAGTGGTTTATGATTTTTTTTTGTGAAGGTCATAACTCTATAAAGGAAGCAGTAGTTCAGTACTACCACCCCCACTTTATATATGAGGAGACAGAGTCAAAGAAAAGATAACTGAAATCACATACCATAGTATGCCAGTATCGGAGTTAGGATTAGAATTCTCAGCCTCAGGAAGTCAGACTACCACCTTAATGCCTGAGTCATGTTATCTAAATCCTATGATGTGTGAAAAGGAAGAATGCTTTCCCTTGAGGAAGTGGGAACAAAATACAGGACCCATCCCTGTAGGGAGCCTGAGTGTCTGGCCACCATACATGCTTATCAATGAACATCAGGGTTATTCGATGAAGAGAAGAGTGAAGAGGTGGTACCTGCACATTTCACTCCCTGAGCAATGAGACCCCACATAAAGTTGGCACAGTATTCACACCAGTGTGGACCTCTGAACGTATGGACCTGAAAGAGAGTAGAGGAAGGGGGGAGGGAAGGGAAACACACACAGATGAGGAGGTTGTTTCACAGGCAAAACAGTTATGTTCATAAATGAGCCACAAAGGCCATGTGAAAGTTGAGAAAAATGGTTGCATACAGTAAAACCTCAATTAACTGGAACCCAACTCCCCAGAATCCTGCTTAAGAGAGGCACTGCAACAAAACAACTCAATGCCAAGGATTTGCTCAGAAAAGTAATTTTCTGAAAAATTTCATTTCAAATAATATTTGGGGCTCAGAAAAGACTCAGTCCCTTCTGACATCTCCTTAAGCCACAATGCTGTTAATGAACACTGATGCTTAGGATAATAGTAAATGCTTGTTGACTGATCTCAAGGCACAATACGATCCTGAATCATCAAAGGGTCAACTGTGTTGACTATACTATTGAAGAAAGAGAGCTCTTATGTTCTAGAAAGATTTTTAACACCGTAGGTGGTGGTTTTTGTTTTTAATGGAGTTTTGGGTTAACATTCAGTTGATCAGAGAATATGATTAACCAGAATATTTGTTCACTAAGTATTTGAGTTAATGAAGGTTTTACTGTATTTATTTATCCTTATGGCTGGAAAGGAAATGAGCTCTGAGGGAGGGTGGAGAGCTAAATGCCAAAAATCCCAGTAGACATCTATATGTATGGAAAAGAGGAGTATAAATCAGAAGAACTCTCTCTAAGCACAAAATAATTTTTGTAAGAAAAGGAAAAATGCTGGTTGACATAGAAAGGAAGGATAAAAAGTAAGGACATTTATTTTTCTGCTTTATCCCAGCTTATCCCAGCAATGGGATTTTTAAAAGGAAAAAAAAGAAAGCACTCAATTTAAGATTTCCAAGAAAGGCTAGAACAAAGTTGGCTAGAAAGATACATAAGTAAGAAGGTAAAAGGAAAAGGAACATTTTAGAGAAGTTAGTTTTTTTCTTATTTCAAGTTTGCTTGTGATAATTCTATAGATATTTTCTGTAGCAAACAATAAATTGTTACTATTTATGAAATATGAAAATTATACTTAGTTTAAAAGTATGGACATTTCCCCAATAAAAATCTTTACCTAAATATCCTAGTGAAAAATAACAAAATTCAAGAAAAAAGAAAAAAAAGAAAAATAATGAAATTCATAGTCAAGACTGCATTTTCTGAGCAGGTCCCATAAAGAGTCAACCAATGGATTTTTAGGATACGTATGTCAGCATCCAATGGTACTGATATTGACAGCATCATATGTGCATACTGTGGGTGGTCTGAAAGATCAATTCATGACCTATGATTCTTTTTGTTCTTTCCACATGTGAAGGCTGTCATTGGGTGCATGCCTGGGGGTATCATTTCACAGACTTGTTATCCGTTCCATAATGCTGCATAGACTTTGAACTGCTGTGTGGTCCATAATTCCTTCTATGTTTTCTTGCAGATGAGATATAAGGATATAGTTCTGAGAAAACACAGAAGCTTCTGGAATGATTGATTAAGAATGTTTCTAGCCTGTAGGTTTATAAAAGGGTTGGATGGAATACAGGAAGCATTGTTGGATGTCTTGAAAATTCCTCCAACAAAATAAAAAGCACATAAGTATCCTTACTCTGCAGTCACCTTGCTCTGTTGGGAATGAGATGGACAGGATGCTATTGTCACAGACATGACCTGTCACACAACATAGTTTAGCTTCAGAATTTTAGGGAATGTCCTTGGGTAGCAAACTCTCTCAGAAACCATCTCAGCACAGAAATGGTGGGTCTATGATTTTATTAGTATGGGTGCTTCCTGCATGGAGTCAGAAGGAAGCCCTTGTGAGTCTTGTCCAAGTTTCCTCCCCATATGCCTAGAAATCCTTACAGACCAAAGGTTCTTAATATTTTTTCGTGTGTGTAATAGACCTCTTTGGCCTGAGTCATGGTGTCCAGATCCCAGTCTGGTGAAGCCCAAGAACCTCTGCTCAGAACAATGCTTTAAAACGTTTATAATAAAATGTTTATAATACATAGTATTATATAAGAAACCAATCATATTGAAACATAGTTATCACAATATTAAAAAAAAAAGTTCATGTGTCCCAGATTAAGAACCCTTGTTACAGAAGATCTGTCTAATGGGTTGGATGTCTTTGCATCATCCTAACATCATAGAGGTACCAGTGCAAAACCTAGGCTGTCCATTTACGCTTACTCTTGCTATGTGATTTACCCCCCTCCTTTTCTCATCATCTACTTCTGACTTTGATAAATTCTGGTACAGAATAACAATGTCTAGTAGCCTTATTCGGATACCTCCAATATATTTAGTGATCTTACCTTTATTCCTTTATATCTTTATTCCTTTCCAGGTTGCATTCTTGACTCTCTGGAGTTTCTCTTCACCCAGAAAATTAATTTTACCTTGAGGCTGTTCCCACTGATCAGTGAGTGCAAATCCTGCAGCCTCAAGGCCACATGGCCTTCTAGGTCCTCAAGTGCAGCCCTCTGACTGAATCCAAATTTCACAGAACAAATCCCTTTCATAAAAGGATTTGTTCTGTAAAACTTGGACTCAGTCAGAAAGTGACACCCAAGGGCCTAGAAGGCCACATGTGGCCTTGAGGCCACAGGTTCCCCACCTTGGCCTCTGATTCTCTGGTTCCTCCCCAAACCTCCATTTTAGGAGGACCCCTAGGCCATCCATGGCTTCATTCCTCCACAGGCCACACTCCTGACTCTTCTGGATTTTCTCTATCATGTCCCAGGTTGGGACTCCAATGCCTGCTTTTCAAGTTTCTCTTATGTGTTGTCTTCCCCATTAGAATATAAGCTCCCTGAAGGCAGGAACTGTTTCTTTTGGCTTGTATTTTTATTCCCAGCACTCAACACAGTGCTTGGCACATAGTAAAAAATGCTTCTTGACTTGCTTTGTGCATCCTTCTTTTTTCCTTCTCTCCTCCCTCAAAACAGAAAAAATTAAAAATTCTCAGGTAAGATCAATATAGATGGCTTGATGAGGCTCCTAGTAATTACCCATCATCCATCTCTGCCACAGATGTGGATGTCATAAATTCACACTGGGTTTTTTGTCTGTTTTGTTTTGTTTTTGTGGAATTTCATGATGAATATTGTTATAGGACTATCAGCCTAAAGAACTATTTGCCAGCCTTTGCTAGAAAGAGAGAAGAGTAATAGTTGAAAGTTAGGCAATGCTTTATGGCTGGTTTATACAGTACTTTATATTCGTTCTCCTATTTGAAACTCACAACTGTGTGTGGTAGGTACTACAGGGATTATTATCCTTAGTTTGCAAATGAGGAAGATGAGGTTAGGGATATTCAGTGACTTTCCCAAGGTCAAACATCGAGTAAATTGTGAGATGCCACAGTAACTATTACAGGAAGTCTTCTAATCTTATTCTTCACAATAGTAAAGAATATGGTATCTTTGAAATCCTGTGACAGCTTTTTTTTTTAATCTTCTCAATGCTAAGGGAATGTTTATGTAACTCTCTCAGGAGAACCTATTTTCTCTGATTTTAAGATTTCAGGATACTAATCTGGGGAATCAATCTTTAGGGAATTACATTTAAAAAATTTGAGCTGTGGGTACATTTTTATAAAAGCATACAGAGCCATTTTGGTAGTGATGACAATTTTGCCCTCTCTTTTAGATTATGTAACCAAACTCCCCAGGAAACTGTTCTAGAAATATGTTATCTAGTACTGGAAGCCTACAGATAGTTTATTTAAGGAAAAGAATATTGCTTGCTTCTTTTTTGCATTCTTAATAGGTTACTTTCTCTGCATTGTGACCTCTGTTTCTCCAGGACAGTAGCGGGGGGAGGGGGCAGGGAGGGGTGGTTTGTTAATAGTTTAAAGGAAATTAAACTAAGTGGAGCATCCATTCATTCCCAGCTCTAAAACCATGCCATGATCTTAAATCAGGAGTTCATAATCTGAGGTCCGTGGACTT
>NW_027187340.1:2610111-2616778 GCF_028583685.1 Petaurus breviceps papuanus
CTGTCTCTCTGTCTCTCTCTGTCTCTCTCTCTGTCTCTCTGTCTCTCTCTCTCTCCCTCCTTCCCTCCCTCCTTTGTAATCAGGTTTAAATGACTTGTCCTGGGTCACAAAGCTAATAAGTGTCTCCGGTCACATTTGAACTCAGGTCCTCCTGACTCCAAGACTGGTGCTCTAGCTGCCTCTATAACTCACTTTTAACCTCTCAGTTGCCTTGGACAACTCTCTAAGACTATAAATTGAAGAGGTATTGACCTGCACTGGCTAAGAGAATTTATACCAGTGAAATCTTAATTCTACTTTCCACCTTCTGCATCCCAGTACTATTCATGAGAAAAATGTCTCTCTCATACATGCTGTTTTATGTCATTAGTGCTGTTTACACTACACGATTTTCATTTTAGAAATAAAAAAGAAAGAAACTTGTTGAATTAGTTATACAAGTTCAGAAAATAACAACAACAGCAAAAATTCCCCAGCTCGGAATAAAACTGATGGCATTGCTTCATTTTGCAGACTGGAAGCACCCCAGAGCCTTACGGCAGGAAGCTAGCACCTGCAAACAGTTTTGTGTTGATTTAACACTGCTATTGACTTACAATATCCTATTTTGTATGTTTTAATTGCCCATCTCACAAAAAGGTCTATTGTGAACAACAAGATTTCATTGGTATTCACAATACTGTAATGCAATAGTGGAAGGACAAGACAGTCAGCCATCTATAACCAGCCCTGAGCTCATCAGGGCCTTGAGCCTGTCAACAAGCAAGCCTTTTTACTTTACTTAGAACAACCTAAGCTGTCATTTAAAAATCATCTGAATGTTTAAACAGTATTATAAGCATAATTCAGTAATCTCTATTTATCTGGCATCATTGGAGAATGAGCCAGTCCCTGCAAATGAAACTTCTCCCATTTAAGCTTTCCAACTTTGAATTCTATTCTCATCATTTTGAATGGAAGTATTTCTAAAACATACTTCCACATTTCTTTTTTTTAATATGAATTTATTTTCACTCTGCTTTTAAAAATTTTTTATATTTATTCACTTTCAACTTAAATACAACAAAGCAAAAAAGAACATTTCCATAAACACAGTAGCACAAGATGAAAGAGAATTCAATATAAAACCATGCCTTTCCACCTCACACTGTTTACTTTTTTTGAAAAACTATGTAATAAATATTAGACCTCATTTTCAAAGCTACCCTGCTTTTCTGTGCTTCCTTCCAAGTTTGCAGCATTTCCCTGTTTTAATGAAACAGTCAACTGAGCATAATTTATACTTTTGTTGATAACTCAGTTGTCTTGATGACCTCAAGTATCATATTATGCTGTGATAGGGTGGCAACTCAGTCCCTTAGGCAACTAAGTCCCTTAGAGGTAACTGGGTTTTTTGGTGGGTTTTTCTGCCCCTGCACTGAATGACCATACACTGCAGCACATTTACATATACTTAAATCTGTATGTGGTTTTACAGTTTAGGGAGCACTTTGTCATATTATTTCACTTGAGTTTGAGTTCCTTTGTCTACTTTTAAAAAAAGTTTTCTGTCTCCTCACAGGCTCTCAGTGGTAGTAGCTTACTTTTATTACCTCGCCTATGTCTAGAGGCCCACCATCACATCATCATCTTCTAATTTATCCTTTCTAATCTGCTGAGGATCAGCATCCATAGGTCCTTAGAATGATGTAAAATAGTTGTAAACAGGTTCTAAGTGAGGGCCTTTGGAGCTACTCTATAAATAAATTGTATGTTTAAACTTTAGCACGTAAACACTGTATACATATCTTCTAAGTCTCAACTAAAATCCCCTTTTACAGGAAGCCTTCCCTAACCTCTCTTAATTCCAGTGCTTTGCCTCTTTTAATTATTTCCTATTTATCCTGTATATAGCTTTCTCCATATATATTTACATATAGTTTGTATGTTGTCTTTCCCGTTAGATTGTAAGCTCCTTGAGGGGAGGGACTATCTTTTGCCTCTTTTTGTATCTCTAGCACTTAAGCACAATGCCTGGCATTTGGAAATTGCTTGATAAATGTTTATTGAATTGAATTACATAGAAAAAAATTTCTTCTGGATTCTTGGTTCCCTTCTAGATGGTAAAATCTTCTGGGTTAGAGATTTCCAGATAGTTAAATTATTCAAACCTAGTTAATACATTAATATGGGAAGACCATACACTCTTCAGTTTCCCTTTGAGATGTAATTCTCAACCACCACTGCTAAATCCCTTCTGCTCTGCCCATTGGCCCAAGATGAAGAGCTGAGAGCCTCACTCCTCCTAGGAAGAAGGGAAGGCTATACATTCATTTATGTTTATATTAATACAATTCCTCTAGTAACTTAGAAATAAAGAATTCCTCTGAGATGAGAGGATGCTTTAATTATGATATCCTATAAAAGAGCAACCACCTCAAAGTGACCTTATTTCTAGTGAGGTCAAACATATTTCTGAGTCAGGCAAGTCATGATTTAGACATTTAACTTGACCAGGGTCTTTACAAAGCTCTTCTGCTTTCCTCTGGCATATTTTAGCTAATGTAAAAGACAAAGGACAAGTTATAAGTTACATAATAATGACCAACAGGCATGAGCAAGACAGATTGCAAGTTTACTTTCCTTTCCCAAAGGGGATTTAAGTTTCTCCACATAAATAGGAGATTTGTAGTTTTAAGGAAGGAATTTCATCTTTATCACACTGCTAAACACTACGTGAAAATTACCCTCACACCCAGAAGGCATCAAGCCCTAGAAAACACAAAGAGAGAAGCCTGAGGATTAATTCAAATATTAAAAATTCTCCTCTTCAGAGAGATGTCATAGAGTTTTGTAGGACAACACCCCAAAAGCTGAGAAGGACAAGAGAGTTGGGCATACAAGCACAATCCTTTGTATAGTGTGACATAGATCAAGCGACAGTGTCTCTTCTAGGTAGTTATCTATGTAAAGGCTCACACCACAATTAGACATGGCAGCACACAAAATGACCAGACAGAACTGCTAATAACCCTAGGTTCTAGACCTGTCTGCTACAGATGCTGATAAGAAGGATCTGAAGGTTCTGGGTGGCTTATACACTAGTCTCATCTCACAGTTGGCCACAGAGAGGGTCAAAACTGTCAGAAGCAATATCTGTGTCACCTAATAGAACCATAGAGGAATCAGGACTCTTCTAAAAAGGCAGAGCAATCTTATGGTACTTCCACATGAGCAATAAAATGTTAGAATTGCTGTTTATCTTAGAAAAACTCATAATAATGACTGATAATAAGGAGCATTTACACAGTGATTTAAGGTTTGCAAAGCCATTTCCAAGTCCTATCTCATTTGAAATACTCTGCATGTATAGCCACATCCACTATAAAAATCTGCTATAATATAAACAGTTATAAATCTGAAATCCCCAAATCAGAAAACAGGAATATCAGGGTTCTCATAGCAACCTTTTCTTTTTGGTTCAGGCCTCATTCCACATATTATATCATACAAAATGCAAAAAAAGATAAAACCAGTAATTAAGAATGCTTCTGATTTAAAATTGTTCATTTAAACTTATTATTATAGAGTCCTCAACTTCAATTTTTAATACTCTTTATATAAATGAAAGTTTTTCTCAATCACTTTATTTTTTATGGGAGATGCAGGGAAACATCTTTAGAAGAATCATATATTTAGAGGTGGATGGCTTCTCAGAGATAATCTAATCCCCTTATTTAATAGATGAGGAAACTGAGTCTCAGGAATGGTTAAGCATCTTGTTCAAAATTCTCCAAGGAGGTGTCAGAACCAGGGTTTGGTTCCAGACTCTGACTTTAGAGCCAACACATTTTTTTTAACAGTACCATACTCCCTATTCCTTAACAGTGATGACCAGTAAAGAGCTTTGAGTATAATTTGGGATGTGTTAATGTATGCGCACACATATGTATGTATGTATTTATATATATATATATATATATTTTAGGGCATATTTGGAGCATTTTCACTAAGATGGTGAATTGGTAAATTCCATCAAGTTAGTAGTTGAACAATTCTTAAGAAAAGGACTCATTCTATATCAAATGCACCCTTTTCCCATTTACTATTATGAAGAGCTAGCTGAAACATGAGTAGCTTTTTAATAAGTTTGAATGTGCTTGTTGTTAGTAGTAAATTTCTATGCCCTCTTTACAGGAAAGTAAACTGGAATACTGAATGAGGAAAGGATATGAAACTAATCTAAGTCATTATTATGAGTTTTTCTAAGATAAACAGCAATTCTAACATTTTCAGGTCTTGGTGTTTACTTACCTTGCCTATCTCTTTAATTATCTTACTTATCTCTTTAATGAATTAATTGTATAGCCAAAGAGTCAACTTGGCAGGGTAGAAAGAGAGCTAGTCTTGGCTTCCAGAAGATGTAGGCTCAAGTCTTTCCTCTAACACATTGTGGTTGTATGATCTTGGAAAAGTCACTTAACCTCTTAGTTTAGCTTTTAAAACTGTA
Organism: Petaurus breviceps papuanus; assembly: GCF_028583685.1. Classification (NCBI taxonomy): domain Eukaryota; kingdom Metazoa; phylum Chordata; class Mammalia; order Diprotodontia; family Petauridae; genus Petaurus; species Petaurus breviceps. Next base: position 2,614,601 of record NW_027187340.1, read on the forward strand.
ATTGCAGAGCAAGATGATCTGCATTGGTAGCTTCCTACACCAATGAAGTCATAGGTCTATGGGGGAGGGGAGCCTCAAAATCTTGGACAAGTCACTTTACTTGTTTGGGCCTCAGTTTCCTCATATGTAAAATGAAGGAGTTGTACAAGATGGTCTCCAGGGTTACTTCCAGTTCTAACATTCTATGAGGTCCTTTTAAACATGGTGTCATATGAAAAAAGTATTGTTAATACATGTTCTACCACTGATGATCCTCACTGCATATCAAAGAGGAGAATTTATTTCCAGTCACTTTGACTTTCTGGATTTCAGTTTCCTCATCCACAGGTTGAAGGAGTCTGAAAAGATGACCTCTCCCTCTACATCCTGTGATTATACAGAGTCATCTGAAATGTGGCTAAAACTATTCTGATAGACCTAGGGGAGAATGAACAGTCTTCATCTGTAAGGCCCACGAAAACATAAAATTGAACAGACACTGAGGATTTTAAGAAGAATGATTTTTTTTTCCAAATTAAACTATTTGCTCCAGAAATCAACTTTAAGACCAATCAATCAGTAAGCATTTATTAAACTGCTAGTATGTTCTGGGCACTGCATTGTACCCTAGGATACAAAGAATGAAAGGACCTCACAGTCTAACAAAGAATCAGATAAATACACAGATATAGGTATATAGAGAATAACCATAGAAAGGATAAAATACCAATTATTCAACAGGCACGTGTGCAGGGAGGCCACACAGTCAAGGATAGAGCTTACACATCCTCATGTTCAGGAGCTGATTTGTTACATGACCTTAGTTAAGTTGCTTCCCTACGTCCCTACATCCCTACATCTCCAGTATTTAATATGGAAGCAGTAGGGTAAAAGGGCACTGGATTTGACTTTTTAAAAAAAATCCTGGGTTCAAATTCTAACTCTGCCACTTGTTAGCTGTGTGACTTTTGGTAAGTCACTTCCTCTCTCTACATCTTAGCTGTAAAATGAGGGGCTCAAACTAACAGACCTCTAGGGTTCATTTATAGCTTGAAATGTATGATCCTCTGAAGGCATTTTGTTGATTAGTTTTTGACCTTCCTCCTACAGTTATTTTCTCTTGCCTCCTTATAATTCTTACCAAGACAGTGTTCTATCGGCGGAAGGGGTCAAGGTCTGGATTAAAATTCCCAGCTCTGCTAATTTTTTCTTGTTAATTTGTAACATAGCAATGGGTTTAGCATCCTTCAGCCATTCATCCTTGCCACATTTCCACCGGCAGAACAGGGGTTGCAATGAGCATCATTTCAGTTTGTGGTAGGAGCTATCGGCAATGGATCTGTTTGGTCATTTAATGTTAAATAGGGATCATAAGATTTACAGGCCGGGGTAAAGGACAGGTGGAAGCAACATGGCCACGGCAAATGCAGATGACTTTGGCAAGCAGCAAATACCCACAGGGTAACTCTTGGGCATCACATGACCAAGTCAGTTATAGGCATTGATGGGCCCCACAGGAAGGTCTATATCCTCAAAACAATTTGTGTTCATAAGCAGAAAGTACAGCAAAGACAGTCAGTAATGTATTGGCTTTTTCATTCCATCAGCTCACAGGGAGTGTTGTCGTCATTTCAGTCATGGCCAACTCCTCATGAGCCCATTTGGGGTTTTCTTGGCAAAGATACTGGAGTGGTTTGCCATTTCTTTCTCTAGTTCATTTTACACATGAAGACACTGAGGTAAAGAGAGTTAAGTGATGCCTAGGGTCACTAAAACTAATATCTGAGGATGGATTTGAATTTAGGTCTTCCTGACTTCAGGCCCAGGACTCTATCCACTGCACCACCTAGCAGCCCACATGGTGCATAAGGGAAAAAGGACATCCATCTGTCTGTCTGTCTATCTATCTATCTATCTATCTATCTATCTATCTATCTATCATCTATCTATGTTTCTATCTATGTTTCTATCTATGTATCTATCCATCTATCTATCTATCTATCTATCTATCTATCTATCTATCTATCTATCTATCTATCATCTATCTATCTATCTATCTATCTATCTATCTATCTATCTGTCTGTCTTTATGTTTCTATCTATGTATCTATCTATATATCTATCCATCTATCTATCCATCTATCCATCTATCATCTATCTATCTATCTATCTATCTATCTATCTATCTATCTATCTATC
>NW_027187340.1:2616788-2633508 GCF_028583685.1 Petaurus breviceps papuanus
TCTATCTATCTATCTATCTATCTATCTATCTATCTATCTATCTATCTGTATGTATCCATTCATCCATTTATCTATTGAGAGAGACAGAGGGCATATATATATTTATATGAGAAATATTTTATTCAATAGAGCAAAGTGCTTAAAAGCCTCTGACAAGGATAGTTTTACATGAATATATATGTTGCGAAATATATTTTTAAAAAACTTTATAGTTTAACAAAGGATTTTAGAGCATACTGCTGTTGGGTCATCTCAACAAGCCTGTGAAATAGGCAGGGGAGGTATTATCATCACCATTATAGAGATGAAAAAACTTAGAGGTCAGGTGACTTGTCTAAGGTCACACAGCAGAAACAGATCAAGAACTGGGGTCCTTTTACTTAGAATCCAGCCTGTCTTCCATTTTGCCACAGCTGCCCCATCTTTGAATACAAAGGGCAATGTATTGTTACAGGATCTAATGAAAATGACTGCAAGCCTCTGAGCTCTGCGCTCAGAAACAAGGGTACTGTTGTGTATTATTTGGTGACAGCTCTTTGCACAACACATAAAAAAGGCATCATCCATGCCCTATTGACTTATCAAAACACGGAAAACAAGCGGGCAGCTGAAGGAGTGATGAGACATCTCAGATGTGTAAGCCTTGCTGGGGTCGCTTTGTTCTTTCTCTCCTTTTTTTCTTTCCTGGTTTCTCCAGTTAGTCATGAGGGTGGAAAAGGACCTGGAAGATCACTTAGTCTGGCCATCTCATTTTATATATATGAGGAAACTGAGTCCTAGGAAGATGAGGCTAGTTGACTCAAGTTTCACAGCTAGCTAGTGGCAGAGCTGGGAATTTTAATCCAGACGTCTTGACCCCTTTCCCCTATAGAACACTGTCTTGGTAAGAATTATGAGGAGGCAAGAGAAAAGAGAAGGAAGCTTGACAAATTTGCTACCAGCATGCAGTTTATGATAAAAATACATTGAACTTATTTTTTGAAGATCGGTACATCTCCAGGGGTCAGGCCGCAAACAGGGAAGAAACCCATTCTTTCTAAACTATTCTCATTCTTCCTGTTTTTTTTTTTTCAGTAACTGATCTTGAACCTTTCTCTATGTGGGCATGATTCTATAGACTCTAGTGTGGTACAGTGGAAACAACAGATGTGCAGACAAAAGACCCAGGTTCAAACCTTAGCTATATAATTTTCTGCCTCTGACCTTGGGCAAAACTCTTAACCTTCTTGGGCTCAGTTTCCTCAGCTGTAAAGTGTGGGTGCACATGATCTCTAAGGGCTCTTCTAACTCTTCATCTATGATTTAGCGATTTCTGTTCTCCCCACTTTAGAAAGTAATCTCTTGGGGGTATAGGGAGGAAGCAACGAGATTCTATTTGTACCTTGCTCTTCTCTCTGCCTGATTCAGTTTACAAAGCGGCATCAAAGATGTGAGGACAGGCACAAGAAACATGGGGAGCCTGACAGAGCAACACAGCCCCCAGTTAACTTGAACAATAACTGATGCTAAGAAGTTATGACAATTATCTACAATACTTGGAGCAAATGCCTCATTAATGCCATCCCAGATGTCACTTTTTATGTTAGAGAACTGGCTCCTGGGGGTGCCGACACGTTGGCTTACATGCAAGAAACATACATAGGGTTTGTAGAGCATTATCCACATAACAAGGATTCCAAAAGACAGAGAGAAAAACTGAATTGTGGGTGTTTCTTATACCTTCCATATTAGGCAGAAAGGGAGAAAAGTGAAATTGTCATTATTAAACCTGTGAGGGGAAAACGTATATGCAGTTCTGTGGAAAACTGGTGTGTTAACACAATTTAAAGTAATGCCAGCAGGGAAGATTCAGCCCCAAATCCAAGAGCAAAGGCAGTCGGAATTCTGCTAGGTTCTATTATTGAGTTTATTTAAATCACTTTACACTTGCATTGGAGGGTACCAAACTTATTTGATTGTGCAGCCCTATTTTGAGCATGACCCTTCAATATATGTATACTAATATAGTAATTTTATGTTATATAATACTAATAATGTATACTAATATATTAATATTAATGATCAATTATATCCTCATCCCATTGCACTTGTTTCCCACCAGCTGCTCTGCTTGGTCTGGACTCCTTGGACATCATGCTTTCCCCTGGGAGAAGCTCTTCACCAGGAATCTCATCACTCTGTGAACTATTTCAGCTTTGGCACTCAGCATCTCCTCAGTACCCTCAGATGCTCCTCCTCTTTGAATGGAGGCCTAGAGGGTCCTTTTCTAATTCTTTTTGTGTACCTCATTCCCTAATTAGATTGTAAGTTCCTTCAGGGAAGGGAAAGGGTTTCTTTTCCCTCTTATTTGTATCTGCACCCTTAGCACAGTGGGCACAAAGCAGGAACTAATAATGTTTATTGTCTATTTATTATTAACTAACATGCTATGTATTCATTAATGCATAAGGGGGTGCAGCTAGGTGGTAGAGAAGATAGAGCGCCAAATCTGGAATCAGGAAGAACTGAGTTTAAATCTGACCTCAGATACTTAACAGCTGTGTGACCTTGGGCAAGTCACTTAACCCTGTTTGCCTCAGCTTCCCCATCTGTAAAATGAGCTGGAGAAGGAGATGGCAAGCCACTCCAGTATCTTTGCCAAGAGAAACTCAAATGGGGTCACAAAGAGTCAGGCACAACTGAAATCACTGAACAGCTACAAAAATATGTACATTATAAAATGTGCTAAAAATAGAAATTTTAAAAGGACAAGATAGAGGTAAAATAAACAACTATTTAAAGAATAATTTTTATTTTATTTATTAATCAAAATTTTTTTTACTAATAAAAATAATTTTACTAATTGCTATCAGATCTGATTAGATTGCCATTGTTTTTACCTTGTAATGTGACCAATAAAGACCTTGTTACGAGGGTAGAAATGGCAGCTCTGCCATTTTCATCGTTTACTTGTGCTTACATTATTTATTAGCGTTATCTACAATTTACCATTTCTTTACAAGAGTCTTTTCAGGGGCAGCTAGATGGAGCAGTGAATAGAGGACCGGCCTTGGATTCAGAAGGACCTGATTTCAAATCCGGCCTCAGACACTTAACACTTACTAGCCATGTGACCTTGGGCAAGTCACTTAACCCCAATTACCCTGCCTTCCCAATTCCAAAAAGACAAAAAATAGGGGATCTTTTGAAGCTGTTTATTTTATGAGGGCTAATTTGGTTAAAACTAGATAATATATTTTATAAATCCATTTAATTGGGCACATGCAAATTACAAGATATTGCAAGCAAATGAATACAGGGGCTCTCTCATCAAACTCTTCACTTTGTGGAGCTTCCATGTACCATCCGTGACATATGACCATCTGACATGGACTGAGTGAGGGTCCCAATGTCATCTATATAATAAATATTATTGAAGCTTAATCTCTTTTTTATTTCATAGAATCATAGAATTTGAGACTTGGAAAGAATGTCAGCAGCTATCCCACTTCGATCCCCATACCAAAGGAATCCCCACAATAATATAGCCAATATATGGTGATCTAGTGTCTGATTGAAGACCTGTAGGGATGGGGGACCCCTTTTAAGATAAAAATAAGTGTAAATATACAATCTGATACTTTCTTCTTGAATACCAGTGGATTATCTTGCCTGCTCCCTGGGATCCAAGCACTGCACTTTGGAAATCACTGTGTTAGGGGGTCAAGCACCAGGTAATACTTTTCCCAGTTGGCTCCTTTTCTGGCACTAATTTTATCAGTTTATTATTTATTTATGAGTTTATAATGCTTCAGGAGGATAAAGTTAGTTAAGAGAAACTGACTCAGTAAACAGTGGATTATTCAATAATGTTATGCAATAGTTGTCTGCCAGAAAGCAGACATAGGTCATTGGGTGGGTACTTGTCTCAGAGTAAAAATGAAGGGTATTTTGCTTTTCTAGCAATTTCTGTGCCTGGGGCAAGGACTACAAAATGCACCCAGGCAAAGAGGGCCTCAGCTGTTTGGGGGAGGTGGTGGAGAAGGTTATATAACAGCACAAACCCTCTTCTGGAAAGATCGTTCCAAGGGAGACGTGCTGAGAGTGGACTGGGGAAGAACTTAGCCCAGCCCCACATCTGGTGGCTTCCTATCTGAACCAATTTTTCTTGTTCACTGAATGCTAAGCTCTGTTGTTCCCATGCTACTAAAGACTACACCAGTGTGTTCCTCATTCGGACTGCTGGGGCCACCAATGTCGTGTCCTCTAAATTCAGGGTCCTTTAAGCTTTGTACACTGCAACAATGTATGGGGTTAAGTGACTTGCCCAAGGTCACATGGCTAGTCAAGACCTAGTTATTTCTCTCAACGTTTGACTGAGCTACCCATAATACTTTTTTGATACTTCATGTATACACACTGTATCTTCTACTGTATGGGAAGCTTTTGTTTTTTCCTTTTGGGTGTTAGGGGAGGAAGTATGTCTTATCAATCTTTGTATCTTCTGATGTACATAGGACAGTCCTCATCTATACTAAATGCTCAATAAATACAAGTGAATGGATAGGAAAAAATGTCAGGGAAATTACAAATCACCTTTGTTAACTCAGATTAGGCCAATAAATTTGGGAGAAATTTTTCTGCATTGAAATCCTGTGGTTTCCCCTAAAAAAGATGAAGTTTCCCACAGTCACCCAGACAGAAAATGTCAGATGCTCCCCGTGATTCATTCCTGAAGTATCTCAGCCAATAGCTTCCACCAGGTTTAAACCAACACACTAAAACTGCACAGTAACAAAGGCAAGAACATGGACGGCACTGCTCTTACAGGCCAAAGAATTCTGGGGAAAAAATAAACATGACCATGAAAACATATTCCTTCTCCAGACTCCAAGCTGATAAGCATTTATTAAGCACTTACTATGTGCCAGAATGATGATATACTAGAAAAACAGCACAGAAGAAAAACACACGCTCTCCACACCCCCCCCCCCCCCCCCTTTTTATTTTTAAAGAAACAGTAACACAGCAGCAAAACAGTTCTGTCAGGAGAAAACATTAGGAACCTGGGTGGGGGTGGAGAGGGTGGGAAGCAGCATATTGAGGGCCACTTAGGCACTGAAGGTCAGAGTCTAGGCAAACTTTGTAAAAACAATACATTAGGGGTTTCCAGGGAATGAATTATGACATACAAAACTCTGAAACCTACAGGTCACAGAGTGAATGTGAAGAAATGTGTTCAACTATGACTAAGGCAATATGGAATTACAAAAATAATTTCTTACACTTATTGGAATTTTAGTTTACCTTAATTTGCTGCTATTGTTTTGTTGATTAGCTGGCTCCAAATCTTTATGATGCCATTTGGGATTTTTTGGGAAGAGATCCTGGAGTGGTTGCCATTTCTTTTTCCAACTCATTTTACAGGTGAGGAAACTGAGGCAAACAGGATTAAGTGACTTGTTCAGGGTCACACAGCTAGTAAGTGTCTGAGGTTAGACTTGAACTCAGATCATCCTGACTCCAGGTCTAGCACTCCATCACTGTGCCATCTAGCTGCCCCTTGGCAATCCTAATGGCTTTAAGGGAATTTCAGGAAGTGAATCAGCTAACTAGCTCTTCAGCTCCTCAGCACTGTGACCTGAATTCTGATTCGAACACTTACTGGTCATGTGTCTATGGGCAAATGTCTTTACATTTTAGAGCTTTGGTTTCCTTATCTGTAAAATGGGGACATAACACTTGCAAACCCCAGAAATGCTCCTGTGGCTAAAAGGCCTTGCAAATCTTTAAAGTGATACAGAAATGCAAACTGTGATCATTCAGATCAACACTGCAGGTTAGAAAGGGTTAAAAACTAAAACACTTTTAGCTGACTCAGTATATGTATATGTTATATACATCTTGATTCCTCCAAGAGGACGTATGCTCCTTAAGGGCAGGAATTATTTTTTCTTTTTGCACTTTTAATACCCGACACAGAGTTTGGAACTTAGCAGATACTCACAAAATGCTTGTTGAATTGGATGGAGAGCAGCACAACTCAAAGTCTAAGTACATGTCTACATATCTGCATATCTATGTAGATATCATGTACCCAGGCATGTTACGTGCATATATGTATATACCCCCACACAAACATAATATAACACACATGTATATGTACAGGTATGTGTGTATGTATAGATATGTGTGTACATAGGTCTATGTGTATATGTGCATATATATATAGGTATGTGTGCATAGGTATGTATATATGTATATACACACAAGGCAGCTAGATGGTTCAGTGGATAGAGTGGTAGGCCTGGGGTCTGAGTTTAAATCTGGCCTCAGATACTCATTAGCTGTGTGACCCTAAGCAAGTCACTTAACTTTGTTTGCCTTAGTTTACCCATCTATAAAATGAGCTGGAGAAGGAAATTGCAAACCATTCTAGGATCTTTGCCGAGAAAACCCCAAACGAGATCGCAGAGTAAAAAATGACTGAAATGAATGAGCAACATATATGTGTGTGTAGATATAGGTACAGATAAACACACATGCACACATGCATGCGTGCGTGTATACATACATACAAACATCTATTTATCTACCATTATCTATACGAACTCAGAGGTACCAGAACTGTAGACAGATCTGGAAGGGGGTAAAAAAATGGAAGCATTTGTGTTTTGTTGTTAATATATCTTCTTCTGCCTTTTTAAATGCTAAGGGGTTTGTCAGATTTTATTCCTTATTTTCTGTTTGTTTTTCTCGATGGTTCTTAAGTGTAAAAATTTTAAATTTTTTTAAGGACCTGGAAATGAGCCACATTACAGAACAAGGGTCATAGGCACACAGGATAAACCCTCATGGCCCTCTATTGTATTTCTAGTCAAGCTGATGGTACAGTGGATAGAGTGCCAGGTCTGGAGTCAAGAAGACCTGAGTTCAAATCTTACCTCAGACACTTACTAGCTGTATGACCCTGGGCAAGTCACTTAACTTCTGTTTGCCTTAGTTTTCTCATCTGTAAAGTAGGGGCACCTACCTTCCAAGAATGTTGTAAGGATCAAATGAGATAATAATTTAAAAGCATTTAGCATGGTACCTGGTATACAGTAGGCACTTTATAAAAGTTAGCTGTTGTTATTATTATTGCTTTTTGGAGGGGGGAAGGCAGGGCAATTGGGGTTAAGTGCCCAAGGTCACATGGCTAGTCAAGTGTCTGAGGCCAGATTTCAATTCAGGTCCTTGTGACTCCAGGGCCGGTGCTCTATTCACTGCCCCACCTAGCCGCCCCTGTTATTATTATTATTAAGAGGGGGTGGAAGTCAAGAGTAGATTTGTATACTTAAAAAGTTATCATTTCTGGCTTCCACAACATCTGGTGAGTACCTCAGTCCCACTCCCTCCCAGCATTCCTCTGTCAGACTTCTCTGATGCCCAGGTTTGACACCGCCCTAGGCTCAAGGAGTTCAGAGTTTATTTACGCTCCAATCTCTTTCTACTTTCATTTGTAGCTGATTCACATTTAATACATGGTTTGATTTAGATTTTTCCTTATATTTGCAGAATAAAATTCAATTCAATCTCATGTTTGGATAGACATTTGCTATTTGTCCTCTTTAAATCTGATGCATAAAAGTATTTACATGTCAATGTCTAGGAGAGAGACACCAGTAAATGGCACAATAACTGAAGATTAGGAAGATATTCTGGCCTGTCATTTCCAAATTGTCTTATTGCATTTGTCTGTTTTTAAATTAGAGCGAGAATCTGAAACAGAATTCAGTCACTGGGCATTTGAGTTGTTATAATCAGAGGCAACCAGTGACCTGATTCCCTAGACAAGCATCAGAATGTACATGGAGGCTTAGAGTATTATATAAAGAACAATGATATTAGAGCAGGTCTGATTTTATTTTTAAGTCTCATAGGAATCAGATGAGAGGAAACCTGACCTGGTGGAGAGTTTGGCTGGCTTTGGGAGTCAGGAAGATCTGGGTTCAGGTTCTGCCATATCTGACATGCACCAGCATTCTTGGGATATCTCCAAGGCTACAAGCTGCAGAGAAGTTTATTTTATCTATATGAGTGGGAGAGTTTTCCTATATTAATGAAATCACAGATCTGGGCATTACCTTTATCTTTTCCTTCTCACCTTCCCCCTCAAAAAAATGAATCTGGTATAAATTCATTATAGGATCACAGGTAGGCCCTAATGACCAATAAGGCAGGTAAGTGGCTCAGTGGATAGAGAGCTGAGCTTGGAATCAGGAAGACCTGAGTTCAAATGCAGCCTCAGACACTTACTAGCTGTGTGACCCTGGGAAAGTCACTTAACCTCTGTTTGCTTTAATCCATTGGAAAAGGAAGTGACAAACCACTCCAGTATCTTTGCTAAGAAAACCTCATGGCCAACATGGCTCATGGGGTCACAAAGAGTGGGACATAACTGAATGACTAAACAACAATGACCCAATGCCCCAGAGCAGTGATTCCCATCCTGTAGCCTACAGACCCTTTACTGGAAGTAGAGGGAAGGATCTGACATATTGCAAGGGGCCTCAAAATCCGTATTTGAATCCATAAACAGGCCAACATATCTGAATAAGTAAATTATCAGGTATGTATCCTTTAAATTGATAGTTTTGTGACTAATAATAGTATGATAATAACATTTTCATAGTACTCTAAAGAGTATAAGCACTTTACAAATATTTTATTTGATCCTCATAAACAACCTTGGGAAATAAATATTATTATTCCCATTTTACAGTTGAAGAAACTAAGGCAGATGGGTTGTTCAGTGACTCACTTAGGGTCACACATCTAATAAGTGACTGAGACAAAATTTGAAGCATGGGCCTCCTGACTAGGGGTCCAGCACTCTATCTATGGTGCCACCTTTATTTGGTTTTAAATTATTTTCAGTTACATCTGACTCTTCATGATCCCTTGTGGGGTTTTCTTGGTAAAGATTCTGGAGTGATTTGACATTTCCTTCTCTAGCTCATTTTACAAATGTGGAAATTTGAATCAAACAAGGTGAAGTGCCCAGTGTTACACAGCTGGTAAGTGTCTGAGGTCACATTTGAACTCAGGTCTTTGTGACTACAGGACATGCACTCTACTCAGTGTACCACTTAGCTGCCTTGGTGCCACCTAACTGCCTCAAACTGATGTAGAAGTATTAATGAATGCATATTTGAAATTATATTTTTATTCAATCAACAGACATTGCTAATGGAGAGGTTCATAACTAAAAGAAAAAGAAAGTACAGGGAACCAGTATGCTCCAGTTGGTAGTAAAATCTCCTGATATCATGATGAGTTTCCTGATATGTTGCCTTCCACAGTGTGACAAAAACATGAGATATTCACTTTTGTGAGATGGTCATTTATTTTTTGGAGGGGGGAAGGCAGGGCAATTGGGGTTAAGTGACTTGCTCAAGGTCACACAGCTAGTAAGTGTTAAGTGTCTGAGGCCACATTTGAACTCTGGTCCTCCTGACTCCAGGGCCAGTGCTTTATTCACCGTGCCACCTAGCTGCTCCAAGATGGTCATTTATTGAACAAATAAATATTGGTAGAGTGACTGACTACCATGAAGAAGATACTGTGCCCACTACTGTAAGAGACATAAAGGAGGGTGACAAGAGGCCTTCTTCTGACTTTGGGTGGTTGAAACTCAATTTCTAAAGTATTTTAGTTCTTATCCAGGGCTAGTCAGCTGCTTACTTCTTTTTATGGCCATTTATGATATTTTTGGTAAACAGAATAATTATATCAATAATTTCTATGAATATATTATTAGGATTCTAGAATGTTTGAATGGGAAGGAGCCAGAGCTAGTCCAGAGGCTGTTAATCTTTAGTCTGTGAACTTGCGTTTTATAAAATATTTTAATAACTAGTTCAATATACTTGGTTTCTTTGTAATCTTATGTATTTTATTTGATGCAAAAACATTATTCTGAGAAAGGGTCCATAGGCTCTGCCAGATGACTTGAGGGGTCCCCGATATAAAAAATGGTTAAGAATTCCTGGAGTAGTCTAAGGAAACGGATTATTTTTATCCAATAGCACAGTGGTCTGTTGGCCTGGATTTATCGATCGATTGTTATGGCTCTAAGCCAGTATATTTTATTCTATTTTACTTTTCAACAATAAAATTTTATTTCAAAGTCTTTTCTGTTCAAAGCACTAGGTGCTAGGGACACAGACTGAAAACAAAAGAGATCCTGCCTTCAAGGACCTTACATTCTACTGTCCAGTCCATTAGATAGCAGGTATTTTCTAAAATATTCTTAAGTTGAGACTTTTATATTGCTTTCTTTACTTTATAAATCCATATTTAACATCAGATGTTGAGTCTTTTGAGATCATTATGTCTATTGGTACAATGCCTATTAGTTTCAATTATAAGTTGAATGAATATTCAAGAGTACGCATTCTTCAACTGCGCGGTCCATTGTTCCACTTGTCTCTACTTATTACCAACCAGAAGGATGCTTCAAGGAGTAGATAGAAGCTGTAATATCTGACACGCACAAACTCATTTTTATTAGGAGCTTGAACAGGTTGCTTGCTTGTTGTAATTATAATTATATTATAAACGTTCAAGAGCTAAAGCTAAAATGAAACAAATTTGAATAGAGGACTGGATCCCAGGAAAGGACCTCCTCAGTTAAACTATCCATGCAATTGATGAGAACTCTCCTGTTATGAGGTGGGGGTAAAGTTCTGTGCTGGCTGTGTTACATTATAGATCTCTATCCTGTAAAAGGTGAAATCGTTATCTCCAACAATCTAATAGCTGACAATTTAGTGATAAACTAAAGATGAAACCTATGTCCCCCTCTGCAGGAAAAAATTAAAAGGTTTAACATTTTGTCTTCAAGACTATCTTCTCATATAAAAATGATTTAAAGACTTTGGGGGTTAAATTTCTCATGTAAACTCCCTCCACAGTTACCAAATATGCCAATACAATGCTTGACTATGGCTACATCTCTGTTATTATAATATGTATGCTCTACTGTGGTTATTTTTGGGGATCATCTGAATTAAGGGACAAGTAAGTACAGGATATGAGGAGAAACCCTTACTGTGCTAACATGGATGATGAAAAAAAAAAACATGACAGTGGATAGAGTAAATCCTTCCAGAGGATTTCACAATATTCTGTGATGCAGAAGACTGCAACAGCTTTTATATAACATTTTATAATCATTGAAAGGAAAGGAAGAACCAAGAAGCTTCTCCATTCTCCATCATCAGGCCAGGGTTCTTTTCTTTAATGCAATTTTATTTTATTTTCAGTTTCAAATTCTTTCCTTCCCTCCTCCCCTTCCCTCATCTATTGAGAAGGCAAGAAAGATAAAACCCACTACAAATGTTTGCTGTTCAGTCGTTTTCAGTTTTGTCCGACTCTCTATGGCCTCATTTGGAATTTTCATGGCAAAGATACTGGAGTGGTTTACCATTTCCTTCTCCAGCTCATTTTATAAATGAGGAAACTGAGACAAACAGGGTTAAGCAACTTGTCCAGGGTCACACAGCTAGTAAGTGTCTGAGGCCAGATTTGAACTCAGGAAGATGAGTCTTCCTAACTTCAGGCCTGGAACTCTATCCACTGACCTGCCTAGCTGCCCTTACAAATACATATAGACGTGCAAAACAAAGGTCCATATTGATGTCTGAGAAATGCAAGAAAAAGAAAAGGATAAAAAATATGTTTCCATCTGTACTCTGACCTATCAGTTCCCTACCTGGAAGTGAATAGCAAGCTTCATCATGAATGCTTTGGGATTGTGGTAGCTTATTGTGTTGATTAGAGTTACTCTTTCAGAGCTGATTATCTTTATACACTTCCTATTACTGTATAAATTGTTCTCATGGTTTTGCTTCCTTCACTCTGCATCAGTTCATACACGTCTTCTCAGCTTTCTCTGAAATCATCCCTTTCATCATTCCTTATAGCACAAGAGTATTTCATCACATTCACATGCCACGATTTGTTTAGCCATTCCCCAAGACAGTCATCCCTTCAGTTTCCAATTCTTTACCATCACAAAAAGACAAGCCAGGATTCTCAGTAGTTTGTGAACATCTCTAGTTCAGTGTCCAGTCCTTAGCACAGTATCTGGCACATAGTAGGTGCTTCATAAATGGTTGTTCACTTAATTGGCATCTTGATATTTTCTCCTCCATTTCCCTTTCCAAAATAAAGCAGTGCCAAAAACTTCATCCCAAAATGGAGACATATGGATATAATTTTACAACCAAACTAATTTAAGGTTCAATTTGGCTCCTCTTCTTTCTTATAAAAAGACTTTTCCCTCTCTCAAGGACTTAGGATCATAATTTTTGCAATGGCAGGGCCTTAGAAAGCATCTGATTTTACCTCCTCTTTTTACAGATGAGGGAACAGGTCCAGAGAGGTTCAGTGATTTGTTGAAGGTCACGAAGAAAATAAGGGGCAGACAGGGATCTGAAATCAGCTTCCTCCAACTCTAAAGTCAGTACTCTGTCTACTACATCATACCAATTTGGCCCTGATTAAAAGTTTTTTTATGATTCATGATAAGGAATAATAAATTTAAGGTAATAATTTTAAAAGAAAATTTAACTGAGCCCAGAAGAATTAAACAGTCCTTTTTAATAGTATATTATTTATAAGAGTAACTTTTCAAAGAAATTAAATACTCAGATACATCTAAGGAACATAGATACTCCCTCCAACAATGAAAATCAATAGGATAATAAAGAATAGTGGCTTGCATTTATATGGTGCTTTATATTTTGCAAAAGGCTTCCTTTATAACAATACTCTTAGGTAAAGAATGCCAATATTGTTATACCCAGTTTATGGATAAAGAGACTGATCCTCAGAGGAACAGTGACTTGCCTAAGGTCAAATAACTGGCAAATAGCACAGCCCAGACTGGAGCCCAAGTCTCCCGGCTTCACCTCCAGGGCTCTTTCTAATTATCCTTTAAAGAAATGTTCACACTGCCCAGATTTTGATCAATCAATCAATTAACATTTATTGAGTGCCTGTTATGGGCAGCAGCCTGCTCCCCCAGGCTGCTTATCTCTGGATACACGTGAAATGAAATGTAAAACTTTCTTTCCTATCAGAACAGAATGTGGGGAGTGAGGCACAGTAGATTTTAAAATAATTAACATGTTGGTTTTCACCTGGGTAAGTGATTGCACCAAGGATGTAAGCTATCCTTGGCTTCTGCCCCTGAAAAGAGGCTTGGCAGCTATTCAACAGCACACAGCAATATTACATAAGAGGAAGCAAAGAAAAATACCACATTGAAATGAAGCTGCAAGGGCCTTTGGGTAGGCAGAACACATTCCTAAAGGGAAAAGAGTCAATGGCCAGACTACTGGGGTGAATGCCCACAAGAAACTGGTCAGGGTTATGATTATTTTTTTCTAACAACAATTCATCCATATGCGAAGCATGGCCTTTGGCAGTGAGCATGCATGTGGGAGAGTTTTGCTGCTGCTTTTAGAGCCTGAATTTGATCATGGGATTTTTGGAAAGCCTTAGTATGGATTTTTCCCCTTGAAATTTTTTTTCTTAAAAGCTAGTCAAGGAATATGTTTTAAATGACAAAATACACATTTAATGGAAGGAGATAAAAGTCTGAGGCTGTCAACCTTGTTACTGACTCTGAAAAATCATTCTTTGACCTAGCTTTTTTTTCCCCTGAATAGAAATCTTTTTCTTTTTTTAAAAAAAGGAATCACAGGATTATAGAATTTAAAGTTGGATGGGTCCATAGAGATTAAATCTGTCCAAGCTGGTTTTAATTTATCAACTTCAGGGGAGGAAGAAACCTTATCCTCTTTATAGGTTTGTTTCTTTAAAAGAAAAAAAAACTATCTCCAAGACACGTCTTAGTCCCAGGATAGGAGGCCCAGCTCATTCCATAGTCAGCACTTTTTGGCTTTACAGCATGTGCCCATCAGTGTCAGGTTTTAAGTTAAAACTTAGAAATACCTGGAAAAGCCAACCAAAATACCTAGAGGATATGCTATTTCAGATGATGGCAAAATAAAAACCAGTAAATTCCCAACCAGACATACTCTAGAGCATTTAATGAAAACTGATAGAAGGTATTGTAATAAATAAGATTCAATACCAAAATGGCATCCGAGATAGGTCATTCTTTTACTGCATAGCAGATTAGTGTGTGTACCTTTGAGCACATGCTTCAAAACATTAACCATTTCACTACAGGGAAGGGATAACTCAGTGCTTATAAATCAAATGACAATAACTGGGGTGAAAAGTCTCTATACAAATTTCTATCTACAATAGGCTTTAGAGTCTGGGGTTGTTACTTTGCTCATAAAGAGCTTGTGAAATCAGCTTGCTCTATCAACCCTATTTCATGCAAGGAAACTGAGGCAGGGCATGATCAGATTCATATGAAAAGACTGTACCTTACATACAAAGCATCATTCCTGCATTTTGAATCAGGTATTAAGCTCACCAACCTCCTCCTGCTTCATTTTAAGTAAAAGATATTTAGTTTACCAACTCAGAGGGATGTGTGCATTAACTGAGACCAAGTTGTGCACGGAGCTTTCAAATATTAAGAGTGTCTGCACATTCCATACACTTGTCTCTATTAGGAATGAACTCAAATATCTCTTGTATATCATGCCTTTATCAGATATTTGATGTGAATGTAATTCATTCCATACATTTCGAAAGCTTATTTAATGATCATATCCTTTATCAGAAAATAGTCCTGATTCCATGAAAAGCCATTTTTTCCACTGTGACTGTAGCACACTCCTTTGGAATTTTTATTTGACATCTAAATAAAAGAAATGTACGTTTTAAGATACCAGTTGGAAAGCAAGTTTGGAAGACGAAAATATCCTTTCATGTTACACACTTCTGTGGTCTAGTTTTTCCCTCTTTCCATATTACAAGGCTAAAAGATGCTTAGTTTGAGCTGAAAGAATGAGTACTGCAAGCACTTGGAGCCAAGTTGCGTGACTTCTAGGATGTCACCCTTGAAAACACCAGTGCACATAACTAAGAGAGGACCCTGGGTCTGTGTGCCATGCACAGATCAACTGCTACCCATTAGCTGAATGGTGTTGAAAGAGGCTTCCAAGACTTTACAGGGCAGGCATTTTGTTATTAATACATGCTGCATTGACATACACTTTGCATCAACCCATCCACACATCAAAAATAATGCCTGGAGTACAGTTGATAAAGCACATTAAACAATAATTAAAAGCTACATAAAAGTATAAGAAAATTATGCAAAAAATGAAGAGTAGCTGTTAGTGTCAGTGCTTCAATAGTCCCAGGGTAAGCCCTATTCCTTTCATCATGGTCAATTCATTAACACAGGAGAAAAGCCAGAAAGGAAGGGAAATGCGGACCATCTGCTCAATCCAGATGCAAGAGCACATGCTTCTCACATCCAAGTCTATTTAGCAGAACTGAACTGAGCTAAGATCTAATCCTCTAATCAAGGATCAACAAAGGTCTTTTGACACATTTGCATCACAAATAAAAATTAATCTGGCATCATAATGAAGTGTCAGTTTTCTTTATTTCAGTAGGAACACTTAGTAAATTTGCGTTGATTAAATGAAATTCCCAAAGAGGTATTACAGAAAATGGGCTTGGACTTCTCTCAACTTCTCACCTTTTCTGGGAATAAAATAAACCTAAAAGCACCTTATTCTCATAAACAGCACAAGCATTTTCATTATTACCCTTGTTTTTAAAATCACAGAAGCAGTTATCCCTTTGATACTGAATCTTTCTGCTAATAACACACTTTTTCTTCCTAAGAAGGGGTTAAAAAAATGAAGACATTCTTACCTTGAAATTATGAACCTTTTCATATTTCGGAATCTGCTCATTTTCTTTCAGAGTTGCTCTTCTAACGAGGGATGTCAACTGCGAATAAGCAAAGAGTTTAAGAGGTTGCCAAATTGTCACAGATGACTTTTGAGAACCCAGTTTCATTCCCAGGGCTGCTATCAACACATCTTGCTGGCGGTTCTCTCGTTTTGATTTGTGAACTGCAGGTCTATTCGTTTTCCTCCCTGACCAAGATTCTTTGGATGGCATTTTGGAATGCACAGAAAAAAAGACCTATATTGATCTATGTCTGTCGATGAACTGTACTCAGCTCATAAAAATGAGCATTCTGCTAGCAACCCAGACCCCTAACCTACAGAGAGCTGCAGAGAAACATCACGAAGAGGTGGAGTAGAATGATGAAGCACTTCTTAAAAAGAGGTCGACTTTAACTAGACAAATTCTTCTGGCTTCTGCTTTTTTTTTTTTTTTTAAAGGGATCTCTATTTAAGCTCTGGGAAACTTAAGGATCTGAACTGAAAAAGAGTCGATGCTAACAGACAAAAATCCAAACATCTCTCGCCGACCCTCTTTTAGAAATCATGGGATTAAGACAAATTATGCACTTCTAAAAGCTTTCCTGCCTATTCAACTATAGTGATGTCCATTTTGAATGAAAGATGCCCACATACTGAATGCAATCAGTTTCTAGCAACAGACACCCTGCTAACCTCACTCTAGCAAAAGGAGGCTGGGGGAGGGGAGGGCTTTAACAGGCAAGGCTGGATTAGACTGGTCACATTAAGAAAGCAGATAACCAATGAAAGCCTTGCAATAGTATTTAAGGATGGTATTCCTCAATTCTCTCTCTCTCTCTCTCTCTCTCTCTCTCTCT
>NW_027187340.1:2633608-2698551 GCF_028583685.1 Petaurus breviceps papuanus
TCTCTCTCTCTCTCTCTCTCTCTCCCTCTCTCTCCTCTCTCCCTCTCCCTCTCCTCCCTTCTTCTCTTTTCCTACTCCCCTCTCTCCCCTCTCACTCTTCTCTCCCACTCTCCTCTCCTCTTCTCTTTCACTCTCTCCTTTTCTCTCCCTCCCTCCCCTTTGCCCACTCTTCCTCTCCTCTTCCTCCTCCTCTTCTCTCCTCTCCTCTCCTTTCTCTCCCTCTGTATTTCTGTCTATCTCTTCCCCCCCCCTTCCCCCTTCTCCCTTTCCCTCTCCCTCTTCCTCCTCTCAGATTTTCTTGCTGGCTCAAGGAAAAAAATATCAGTAGGAAGATAATGAGCAATGAGTGAGTCATGCATCATTACAAAATGGCATCTCTTACCATTTAAAAACAAGGTGAGGTTGAAACACATAGTTGGCGTTTTATAAGAATGAACTATTTAAGAAAGAGGCTAATCTGTCCCTCTCATTGTTCAGTAATTCATATATAATGTAGGTATGTAGGTAGGATGTATATACACACACCGTGAAGCTGGCAACTGCAGCATAACTCTATTGAAGAGACAAGTTTATGAAGCAATTAGGTGAAGAACAGAGAAGTTTTTGACTATCAGACAGACCCAAGTACATTTAGGAACATGTCTATTATGCAACTAAAGAAAGTGGATGGAGTATCATTTCTTCACAATGAATCAAAGTAATTTCGCCCTGGGTCTAAATTGAAACCTATGCTCCCTCCCCCTTTCCTCCCTTCCTCCTCTCCCCCCCCCCCCAACAATTCCTTAAGATCATAAGTTGCAGAATACTTGCTGATCTGTATTGGTAGTAGGAGTTTCCTCACTGATACCAATGAAATTGGAGGTCTGGACAGTCTTCCTGCCCCTTCCATTCCCTCATTTCCACCCCCATTCAAAAAAAGTTGAAATACAGTCATGCACTGTTTTATCTCTATTATCAAACTTTTTAGCTCATGGCTGTGAATAAAATCACTGATTCTGCCCAAGGTCTGTTAGAGTTGAGCACTCAACTAGACAATAAAGGGAATCTTTAATGATAATTCCTGTGAAATTTGTGGACTTCTGCTTTATATCTGTAGGACTTCAGGTTGAGGGAAATCCTGGGTCTAGGAACCAAATCCAGCTCAATTACATGTAGTAACACTGAGAATATTTATTAAAGCACTACAACTTTCAATCCCACCATTGCCCCCTTTTCAAATTATTTCCTATTTACCTGCTTTTAAAAATATGCTATATATTTTAACAGTACTATTGAAAAGGAAAACAACTTATTTTTTAATCCATTATGAGTAAAACTGAATCAATACAACTTAACAGTATGTTTGTGCTCACAATACTTGAAATTACTCAGAATAAAGTTATTTGTTCTTTGAACAACTATTAATTTTCAAATAATGGGGTAAAAGAAGTCATTTGAAT
The DNA here is from genome assembly GCF_028583685.1 of Petaurus breviceps papuanus. Classification (NCBI taxonomy): domain Eukaryota; kingdom Metazoa; phylum Chordata; class Mammalia; order Diprotodontia; family Petauridae; genus Petaurus; species Petaurus breviceps. Next base: position 2,635,048 of record NW_027187340.1, read on the forward strand.
ATACTTTTGTAACACTATGCTTAAATTTAGATATCCTTATTCCTCAGATGATTTTTGTTTTTGCCTTTTGAAACCATGGGCATATTTCTAATCACCCAGCATAGTGACAAGGAAAATAATTCCTTGTTTTAGGGAAATAAAATTTAGGGAATGAGAAAGGAAAGGATCTTAGTCCAGAAGAAAACCACAAGACAGGAAAAGGTCAACCTCAGACAGCAATAATGTTGAAAAAGCCTATAATTTGGAAACAAGTTTATGAAGATAATGAATTTTGATTCTAATCTACATGGTGCTTGAAGAACCTAGAAATCTTTCTACTTGAATAAATCAAGTCTAGCTTTCACAGCACAAACAATTCAGTTCAGAGTCTGTGCTCTATAGGTGGTGTATACCAATTCAATGCAATAAGCATTTATTAAGTATCTGCTATTTTCCAGGCACTGTGCTAAGGGCTAGGGATACAAATAAGAAAAAAAAAGACAGTTCCTGCCCTCAAATAGCTTAGAATCTGATGGGGGAAGGTGACACACAAAAAGAAGCTGAAAAGTTGGGGGTTGGGGGAGAGACATTTCAGGGTATCTTGTTCCATGGAGTTTAAACCAGGAAGAGCAACAGAAGCAAAGTGGAATGAGCTGGAAATCCAATTTCTACCCTCTCTAAAGAAAGATTTTGGGGGGGAGTCTGGTATTCCACCCTCCAGCCCTCTAGTTACACATTTTAGTCTAATCAAGGCATGAAGGAATCCTTAATCCATTCCAGGTGATCAAACTGTTTTATGTTTGGTTTTTTATACTTTCAAAGTGATTTTTATTTAATTATTTATTTTAATTATTTGATCTGCTTCCAACCTGTCAGGACTATTTTAAATGAATAAAGACATAAATTGACAATTTACATTTAGGTATGTCCCAATTTCTTTGTGTGATACCAAAAAGGCTTCCATTCCAATGGAAAATGCAGTTTGACTTTTTCTTTTTGTACTCAGGTTATGCTATTAGGAATGTGTAGCAACATTGGGTGACTTAAAATACATACTGAATCTTTAAACATCAGCAATAGTAAGAACAGGTCTTCTAGGAGGCTATTTTTTTTTAAACTAAGGACTAGTCTATAACTATCTCAAATATTAAAAACCTCTCCAAAATAATCTCCCTATATTTCACCTCATGACCTCTGACGGGCATCTCCAAATCATTGCTTCTCGTGTAGCTGACAACCTTCTAATCAGCAACCTTGGCCTTTTTGCCAGGCTGCCTCTGTGGTATGGGACAGAGATCCCAGCAGTGCACTACAAGGAATGGTTGGGAGCTTTGATGAGTGAATCCTCAGGAGTCTGAAAGACCAATGGCTCTAGTGGGAATGTAATAGTTCTGTTGTGATAAAGTCATCCCACAAGGGAATAATTATACTAAAAACTATCATTATTATAGCACTATGGGGCAGCTAGGTGATGCAGTGGACAGAGCACTGGCCCCTGAATCAGGAAGATTCATCTTCCTGAGTTCATATCCTGCCTCAGACATGTACTAGCTATGTGACCCTGGGCAAGTCACTTAACCTTGGTTTCTCATCTGTCAAATGAGCTAGAGAAGGAAATGGCAAACCACTCCAGTGTCTTTGCCAAGAAAACTCCAAAATGGGGTCACAAAGAGTCGGTCACTACTAAGAAAACTGAACAATAACATAATGAATTGGAGGAGGAAATAGCAAACCACTCTGGTATTTTTGTCAAGAAAACCCCAAATGGGGTCTCGAAGAGTCAGATAGGACTGAAATGACTCAACAGCAACAATAAAAGCAAAATGAGTTGGGGAAGGAAATGGCAAATCATTCTAGTATCTTTGTCAAGAAAACCCTAAATGGGGTCACAAAGAGATAAATGTGACTAGAAGTGACTGAACACAGCAAAATCTGGCACTATGAGGTTTGTAAAGGACTTCAAACAGGTGATCTTAATTGAACTTTGCAACAATAGGCAGTTGCTATTATTATCTCTATTTTACAAATAAGGAAAGTGAGAATAAGATAAAGTGACTTGGCGAGGGTCACACAGCTAATGCATATCCATGGCAGGATTTGCATTCAGATCTTGACTCCAAATCCAGTGCACTACGCCACTGTAGTTGGACCACGTGACCTTGTCACCTAAGACCATCTTCCTCTGGATTTTGCATGAGACAGACTCCATAATCCCACTATAGGAACATCTGAGTCCAGCTCCACAGTTTCTAGTAATGTCTGGCATTCACAGTAAAGATAAACAAAGAGCAGGTGTGAATAAAAAAAACATTCAATAATTTTTTGGTTGTCTCATAAGTTTCTTGGTCAGTCAACTGATTGATTGATCATAAGTTTTCCATTAAATCTGGATAAGATGGTAAGAAGTCTTGAGAGGTCACCTCATTCCTACTTTAGTAGAGAATGAAGCTTATCCCACATGAAGTAATGAGAAGCCAAAAGCCCACTTGAGTATAATTTTTGTAATCTGTACCAACATTTTATCCTGATTATTTGCTTAAAGGAAGAGGAGGCATAATGGTAATAGCTTAGAAAAGGTTCTTGTCTTATTCCTTACATGAAAATAAACTGGGGTGGCTAGGTGGCCCAGTGAATAGAGCACCGGCCCTGGAGTCGGGAGGAACTGAGTTAAAATACGGCCTCAGACACTTAACACAAAAACTAGCTGTGTGACCTTGGGCAAGTCACTTAACCCCAACTGCCCTACCCTCCCCCCTCCAAAAAAAAGGCAAAAAAAAGAAAGAAAATAAACGGAGGTCAATAACAATACTAGCTAACATTTATATAATGTTTTATGATTTTGAAAGAACTTTTAATATGTTATTTCATTTGATTCTCATGGCATTCTTATGAGTTGGGTGCTATTATTACCTCCAATTTACCAAGGGAAAAATAGAAAAAAAAATGAACTGCATTTTCCATTGTAATGGAAGTTTGTTTTTGTTTATGCATCACATAAATAACTCAAGGGATATGGAAACTAGCCCAGGGTCATATGACTAGTAAATATCTAAGGCAGGATTTGAACTCAGCTCTTCCTTACTCTACGGCCAGCACTCCGTACACTGTGCCTCCTAGTAAATACATATTCATTAGCAGAAACAATAGTGTTTGGCAATCTGTGCAGTAAATGGATGCTGCAGAACCATGATCATGGCAGCAAAGATTTAAAATGGAACTGAGAATATTTAGAGTAATTTTGAGGAAACGACCTCAATCAAAAAATTCTTTTATTAAAAAGGTCGCACAAAACCAGTATGGATCTTTATCCCACCTTCTCAGTTTCTTCCCAGGGAGAAATAGCTGCTTTTGGCAGATTTCAGCATCTGGTCTAGCAAGTACTATTCTTCTTTATGATTTGTTCAACAGTCACTGGCTCTAGCCAATGCTCTCATGCCCACAATTCCCAGATACACTGCATGTCAAGTGGCCAAGATAACACAATGAGAATCCTTTGGAACAACGTAATTTCTCCACATGAAGCATCTTATATGGGCAGATAAACTCACGTTTATGGCTTACAAATGGCTTTAATTCCTTTGGCAATCTCATTGTTGTCTAGCCTGTCTCACTGGAGAAGCAAATTAAACCGCACAGTTTCTGTACAGTTGATTTTGATCAGCCTAAAAAAGGTAGAATAGGGAGGTCCTTCTAATATCAGAACTTCTACCTTAAGAATCTGCAGGGGCAGAAGGCTCAAGGGACTGGCATTTCCAGACCCATCATTTTTTTTTTTTGCCTTTTGGAGGGTAATTGGGGTTAAGTAACTTGCCCAAGGTTACACGGCTAGTTTTTTTTTTGTGTGTGGGTGTTAAGTGTCTGAGGCTGGAACCGAATTCAGGTCCTCCTGACTCCAGGTTGGCGCTTTTACTCACTGTGCCACCTAGCTGCACCCCCCCCAGGCCCATAATTAAACCTGTTGCCACAAGCATAAAGATTCCAGTGCTATAAATATGGTGACCTAGCGGTGCATGCAGACATCTCAGAAAAGATCCCTTCAGGAGGCACTCTAAAGTTCCACCCACAGATGTAGCCATGGAATTTACTGAAGCTATGATAATAGAGGGGCTCTTTTGTAAGCGTGTAAAGAGTTTTATTCTGTGGTCAATATAGTACTTGAATGCCAAGCATCTTATACCTTGTACCATGAGCCTCCTGTGGCTACATACAATTCCAAGAGAGTTATGGCTATTATCTCTTAATGGTACAGACTTAGAAGTCTGCTACTTGCTGTTGTAGAAAACATTTTAGGAGACCTGGGAGGGGATCCTAGAGGATACCTAGTCCAATCTCCTCAGAAATTGAGAAATAGAGAAGTGAGATGATTTGTCCAAGGGACATGGGGTATTAAGAGACAGAGGAAGGATTTGAATCCAGGTCCTTTTGTTAAATCTGGTGGCTCCAAGAAGCTGCAGCATATATAGTAGCCACACAAAACCTTCTTGGCAGATAGGCTAATCCAGGTTGAGGGCAGCTAATAGGCCTCAAACCTACTGGTGAGTCAGAGGGATATCTAGCACAAGCATGTGAAGACAGCCGCTGGTGGAATGGGCAGATGAGAACAATCTGTTCCAACAGCCATGAAGGTGGCTGAAGCAGGCTCTGTGGGGAGTTTAGAGCTTGGTCAGGCATCAGAGATGCCAAGGACATCCACTGCATTCCAGGCCATCACCTGTCATCCTGACTTTTGTCCTGCTCCTGGACTTTGATGACTTTGGAGGAGAGAGTGAGGCTGATGACTTTGCCCAACTCTGCCTCACTTAAATCCAATTCACATTCAAGTCAAGACATCAACCCATGATTTCATTAGTCCTCTTCAAAAACAAAGGACAGATATATTAATGAAGCCATATCCAGTCCTCTTCCAGTAGACCATGTAGCCGATCTGCAATGGATGCCTTTCAGAGAACAAATAGAAATTCAGTAGTTTCAGCAGCCCTGATATGGAAGCCTAAGAAGTTGACATTAGATAATCTAATTTCACATTCCTCTTTTTTCTGCTCAAATATTTAATGTATCAAAAGGACACAGAACTTCCTGAAATTTCTTCTTAAGGTCACCCTCTTGATCATCAGAACTTAGTTAAAATAATAGTACCACAATTTAGAATATTTGAAAATAGGCTCCTAATTGAAGTTGTATACTGAATGTACTTTAATTATAAACTCCCCTGACATTTACAACTCTTGATAATCTGGTTTCAATCTATTTTTCCAGGCGAATTTCATGTCACTTCTTCTCATGCCCTGTTCTAGACAAAATGGCCAACTTGCTGCCCCTGGTACAAGATGTGCCGCTTCTTGTCCTTATGCTTCTGCAAGGCTGCCCTGCTTGCCTAGAATGCATTTCCTCCTCATCTCTCCTGCCCCCTTGGAGGCTCATTCTAAGGCCTTCCTTGTAAACAAGGCCTTTCACGCTACTTTTAGTTTTTTTGTGCTTTCATCATCTGCCCCACCAAAATTACTTTGTATTTACAATCAGAAGACGATAGATTTCAATTTGGAAGAGGCTTTAGTGGCCAATGAGTTCAACCCCCATTTTTTATAGATGAGGAAAGAGAGGCACAGAGAGGTTATGTGACTTGCCTAGGGACACAGCTTAATTAAGTATTCGATGGAGGATTCAAACCCAAGCTGGCCTTTCTGACTCCAAGTCCCTAACCATTTTTCACATTACTTTGATTTAACTTATACACATATTATCTCCCCTAGACAATGTAAACCCCTTGAGAGCAGGGACTGTTTCATTTTTTACTTTGACTTTCTAAACACTCCACAGTAGACACTCAACAAATGCTTGCTGAATGGAATTGAACAGATTTGCAAAGACTCTCTGTAAGAATTAACTGATTGGGGGCGGCTAGGTGGAGCAGGGAAAATAGAGCACCAGCCCTGGAGTCAGAAGGACCTCAGTTCAAATCTGGCCTCAGACATTTAACACAAAACTATCAGTGTGACCTTTGGCAAGTCAACCCCAATTGCCCAACCTCCCCCCGCTAAAAAAAGAATTAACTGATTGGATGCTGTAGCAGCAAGCACCCCAAGGGTCCTCAGGGTTTGCTGCCAACACAGGTTCTTGGATCTGCTTTGTTAAAGGAAAGCAACTCAAAATGGGTTAACAAGCTTACTTTAATCAGTCAAACATATATCGTTTACCTCGTTCAGGGGAAAAAGGTCAGCACCCTGAACTTCAAAGTATACAGGCAGAATTATCAAGACAGAAACAGACCGAGTAGACAGCTTTCCAAACTGTCCAACCATTACATCCATACCAAATCATTATCTGGGTTTTTCAAAGCCGGGGGGCTCTGGACAGCGGCTTCCCAGAATCCAGATCAAATCACAGAACACTTCTCAAAGTGAGCCCCAAAACAAAGCTACACATCAGGGCTTATATAGCCTTCTCCTGGTTCAGAGAATGCAACAACCTTATTGACCCACTGGCCAATCAAGAAGTATCTACTGAAAAACAAGCCTCCCACCCCAGGCTCCAGGTGCACTTTAGCCTGGGGCTGGGAAGATCTTCAAATTTACATTCCCATTACAGATGCCCAGAGTAACATAAATGATGATGAGTTATTGGTAATCTCTGCTAAGACTAAGGTTTACAAAGACAACTTCCCTATGGGAGCAGGGAGGATTGGCAACAGCCTCTAGATTGGGGGATTGCTTCTCTGCCTTCTTACTGGTGCCCTTCTATTTTCAGAAAGCATCAGCACAGTTTGTGAAGCCCACTGGATAAATGTAACTAGCTCAAAGCTGTCTTATTTAATTAGTGCTCAACCTCCTCTCTTTGTTCCCCTTTGAGCCAAAGGAACATTTCTAGCTCTCAAGCAAATTGGTGAAATGTCTAGATCCTGACAAATGACAGGGCTCTTCACAGAAATTTTTAGAGAACACCTAAGGACCTCTGTTGTTGTTGTTGTTCAGTCATTTCACTTGGGATTTTCTTGACAAATACTGGAGTGGTTTGCCAATTCCTTCTCCAGTTCATTTATGGATCCAAGGCAAAAGGGGGTAAGTGACTTGTCCAGGGTCACACAGTTAGTAAATGTCTGAGACCAGATTTGAACTCAGGAAGATGAGTCTTCCTCACTTCAGGCACTGTGCCACCTACCTGCCCCAAAGGAACCTCTCGCTCTTGCTTATATTGGGCCCACCTTGAAGCCTTAGGATTTAAAGGCTTTCTCTCTGTCCTGCAGTTGAATTTTCTTTTTTCATTTTTCAAATGCTTTATTAACTTCTGATTTACATCATTCATTTCCACCAGATTTTGAGTTACAAATTTTCTCCCCGTTTTTCTCCTACCCACCGCCCCAAAATAGTAGTCCCACAGGATATCCCCTCTTCCAATCTGCTCTCTCCCACATTTTCTCCCATACCCCTTTTGACTTTTCCAGTAGGGAATGGTGGATCTCTATGCCCCAGTGCCTGTATATCTTATTTCCCAATTACATGTAAAATAGTATTAATAATAGCATATATATATATTTTTTAAACATTTGATTTTAAAACTTTGAATTCTATATTCATTCCCTTCCTCCCTTGTTACCCACCCTTACTGGTAAGATAAGCAATTCGGTATGGGTTGTACATGTGTAGCTAATGCAAAACATTAACATAGTAGATATACTGTAAAAGATTGACTATATTTCCCTCCCTCCTATCCCACCTCCCACTTGTTCTATTCTCTACTTTGATCCTGTTTTTCAAAAGTGGGTGCTTCCAACTTCCCTCCCCCCAGCCTGCCCTCCCTTCCATCATCCCCCGTCTCATCCCCTTCCCCCACTATTCTCCTGGAGGGTGAGATCCCCTATTTAGTGTGTATTTCCCTCCCTCCTCAAGCCAGATTCAATAGGAATAAGGTTGACCCATTACCTTTTGCCTTCCTATTCTTCCCCTCCATTGTAACCATTTTCCCTTGCCCCTTTTATATGAGATAGTTTACCCCATTCTGTCTCTCCCCATCTCCTCTCATTATATTCCTCTCTCACCTCTAATTTCACCTTTTAAGTATCACCCCTTCCTGTTAAATTGGTCCTGTGCCCTCTATATATATACCTGTATACCCTCTATATATATACCTGTAAGCATATATACACACATTCACACAAAGTATTCATATGCCCATATACCCTCATATATAGACATATATATATTTCTATTCCCCTCAACTATTTTCATACTGAGAAAAGTTTCATCAGTTACAATTATCGTTTTTCCATGTATGAATTTTCTTTTATTGTACTTAATTTATATGGTATTTAATTAGTTTTATTGTATTTATTTATAGTATTTAATTGATATTTTTAATACTATGTATTTTAATTTAAATATTATATATTTAATTGTTGTTTGTCAGACAATCAATGACATCAGGAAGGTGATGCCATGACTTGCAAGCGAATTGGATTTGAGTGAGGCAGGGTTGTGCAGTCACCAGCCTCACTCTCTCCTCCAGAGCCATCCAGGTCCAGTGACAAGATATAAATCAGAATGACTGGAGACAGCCCCAGCAGGGGGAGATTCTTTTATTATTATTTATTATTCTTTTTATTATAATATCTCCCAACTAGAGTATAGACTCCTTGAGGGCAAGGAATATCTTGATTTTTCTGTCTGTACTCCTAGCACTTAGCATAATACTTAATAAATGCTTTTTTCTTTCATTTATTCATTCAATATTCTACTAATGTCTTACACTTGGGCTATTTGAATGATCATCTGCAGTGGGGGTGCAGATACCTAGTAGCATAAGCCAGTTCCTCTCTTAGAGGTTTTTGTTCTCCCCTCCGCCCCCAGTAAAGACAAGAAGCTTTGAGTTTACTGTAGATTCACAGCATGGTTTCTAGTGCTATGAATTGGTAGATCCTCATAATCTGTAAAATGCACAGTGGTTCTTCCAACTCTGGTGACAGGTTTTACAAGCGAGTCCTGTGGAAGGTCTTGTCACCAATTACTGACACATTTCCAGCCATTTAAGAGGAAGACTACACTTTCTCCAGGATCCATCCGGAGGCATCTTATCATTTATTTTTCCCACATGATTCAGCTTCAGGGCATTTATGTCACTCAAATAATCGAGGCTGCCTAATGGTAGGTGATGTGAACAGCTATGGCCGTCCCTGGGCTTCATTCAGATGGAATTGGGATGGTCGATTCTCTCAAGGTGTTCCTTGATCACAACAAGCACTTAACTTCCTTTCACTTGCCTGATGAGTATCACCATCACCTGCAGTGTCAAGCCCGACTCACAGTCATTCTGGCTGAACTGATTGGCTGGTGCGGGGGAATAGCTAGTCCCTGTATTTTGATGATCCTGTTGACAAGATTTCTCTACTTCATAATAATAATTATAGAAGAAGGAGGAGTTAGCATTATAGCAGGCACTGTGCACCAAGCACTGTGATAAGTACTTTACAAATAATACCCCATCTGATTCTCATGACAATTCTGGGAGGCAGGTGCTATTGTTACCCCCTTTTACAGATGAGGAAACTGAGGCAAACAGAGGTTAAGATAGTCAAGACACATTTAATAAGCACTTACTATGTGCCAGGCACTATGATAAGTGCTGGGGATGCAAAGGAAGGCAAAAGGCAGTCCCTGCCTTCAAGAAGCTCACAGTCTAATAGGGGAAACAAAACATAAAAAGAAGCTGAAAAGAAAGGAGAGGGTAAGAGGTGGGGGAGTGATGAAGTCCTGTTGCTGGAAAGGAAATGATGAGGGGGTCTTCCCTGGGAGGAAAGTGTCCACCCTCTACTCTCTCCAATCAGAGAGAAGGAAGGGCTTGGGGGCAGGGGGTACTAAGGAGGTTCAGGTTTCAGAGCTGATGTCATCTTTCAGGAAAATGAATTTCTGGAGATAATGATGAAGTCCGGGTGGGAAAAGGAGTGACTTGTCCAAGGTCACATAGCTAGTAAGTGGCTGGGGGTGGGACTTGAACTTAACTTTTCCTGACTAGTACAGAGTTTGATCTACCTTCCCATCTAGCTGCACATAGTATTGGTGTTGGAAGCTGTCCCATTAATTTCTATGGTCTTCAGTGATGGAATCTCAGTGTCTTGAGAGATGATAGATTTATTTCAATAGAGAGGCACTCTACTGAGAAGTCTTGAAGGCTATGTGTTACTGTATATACAGAGTAACACTGTAACATACTCAAATACTTCCATACCAAAGCGATCTGTGATCTCATCGATTCAGGAGTTCCTTCCAGTTATACAGATCACAAGCCATTCATTCTTGCCCATCTTGGGTAACTTTCACCTAGTCCTCCCAAGACTTCAGCACAGAGGGTTTCTTTACCCAATGGGCTGGAGGCTTTCTACCTTGTCTCTACCTTGTGAAGACACCAGTGGGGGTACTCTGGCCATTGGAAAAAAAAAACCCAAAGTTTGAGCACTGAGACAGAATTACAGTTGGTAATATAAGCAGAAATTATTTTGCTGATTCCAAATATAAAATATAAGTCTCTGTACCTAGACTCATAGTTTAGGGTGGGGAAGAAAAAATTTGGGAAGTCTGATTTCACTAAGTCCTTAAGTTCCCCCAAGGTTTTAATCATTGGTGAAGCAGGAGTAAGGAAGGATCTTATTGCGGTGTGTGTCAGTGTACTACAGAGAATAGGTCCTCAATCTTGTTTAAAGATAGAAGCAAACCTGTCTGCCCATGAATCCCAATGAGCTGGCCAACTGATATCAAATATACCTCCAAAGCAGCCATTCTAAGACAAGGGCATCTCAAATTTCAGCCCAGAGACTATGTTCAGTCATTCACCAATAAAACTAGAAAACAAAGTTTCATTGTCTAGGGTTGTCCATTTTTTTGTTTTTGTTTTTGGAGGGGGGAAGGCTGGGCAATTGGGGTTAAGTGACTTGCCCAAGGTCATACCGCTAGTAAGTGTTAAGTGTCTGAGGCCAAATTTGAGCTCAGGTCCTCCTGACTCCAGGACCAGTGCTGTGTTTACTGAGCCACCTAGCCGCCTCTGGTCGTCCATTTTTGATAGATTCCCATTCTTGTCCCCAGGATGCATGTTTATTCACACTAGGTATCAGCAACAGGAGAGGGGCAAGTGGCCCTTCACTTTCTCCTTTTATTTCTGCTGAATATCTCTAGAAATCAATATGGCATCAATGACAGAAAGCAGTCTGTGGAGCAACATTTATGAAGCACCTATTATGTGCTAGGCACCTTTTTAGGTTTAAGGGACACAATCTCTACTCATGAAGAGCCTCCCTAACAGGGAAGTCTGTAAGGACATATATAAAAGAACTAGATATACTTATGCTGTTGTTTAGTCATTTTTAACTCTTTATGACCCCTTTGGGGATTTTCTTGGCAAAGATATGGAGTGGTTTGCCATTTCCTTCTCCAGCTCATTTTACAGATGAGGAAACTGAGGCAAATAGGGTTAAGTGACTTGCTCAGGGTCATGCAGCTAGTAAGTATCTGAGACTGAATTTGAACTCAGGTCTTCCTGACTCCAGCCACAGTGTCCTATTCACCGTGCCACCTAGTTACCCTTATTGTTAGGTGTCCCTTTCCTTAAGTAGTCAACAGAGACAAAAAGGACGTACCTGGGTATATACAGAATAAATATGAGATGTCTCAAAATTTTTACTTCATTTTTAAGCTTTTCAGACTTGCAGCTGAACTAAGACTTAGTGACACCTTGCATAAAGAAAATAAGAAATGCATTGTGGTGTAGTGTCTAGAGTAGTAGACTTGGAATCAGGGAAATCTGAGTTCAAGCCCCACTTCAGATACCTGCTAACTGAGAGGTATTGGGTAACTTACCTCTAACCTCCAGGCCTCCGTTTCCTCATCTATAAGACTCCCTTCTGGGCAGCCAGGTTGTGCAGGGGATAGAATGCTGGGCATGGAGTCAGGAAGGCTCATCTTCATGAGCTCCAATCTGGCCTCAGACACTTACAAGCTGTATGACCCTGGGCAAGTCACTTAACCCTGTTTGCCTCATTTTCCTCATATGTAAAATAAGCTGAAGAAGGACATGGCAAACCACTCTAGTATCTTTGCCAAGATAAGCCCAAATAGGGCCACAGAGTTGGACATGACTGAAAACAAACAACAAAGGTCCCTTTCAGCACTAAATCAATAATTCCATGAAATACAAATAAAAACAAAATTGTCCAATTTAGAAGGAATCCCATCACCCAATTGCCCACCACCAGTGAGCCCAGCACCACATGTGCATTCCCTTTCCCCTCAATAACCTTTCAGGTAAGTATTCTGGTCTGAAATCAAGTTTATTTAACTAGGTAGCAGGAAGAATTCAACCTACCATTCGTGGAGATAATTGGAGCATGGGGGATGTAAGGGAAAAGAATTCAGAGGAATGCTGCCTTTGAATTTTATGCTCCATTGGCATGAAAATTATTCATTAGTATGAAAATGACAACATTCTGATTACTCTCACCACTGGTTTACAGACTTAAGTTGAATTGCCACTACAAAAGAACATGTATCACTTTGGTCTTAATGATTTTCTTTCCTTTTTAGTGATTTGTTCCATTGATTGATTCATTTATTCAATACGCATTTACCGAGTGCCTAAAATATACCTGGCACTATGTGCTTAAACAACTGAATCACCGCAACATTCTGTGATTGGTCCATGGGTAGTTTTCAATCTGAGAAAACTGAGACACAACAAATTTTTTCCATGGTGATATAGACAACAGAATGATTTCAAAACCAAGAAGACCTGGGCAGCCAGGTAGTACAGCGAGTAAGAGCACCAGCTCCAGTGTCGGGATGACCTGGGGATTGAATCCGTGCTCCGACACTTAGCACCCACCCAGAAACACCTGGCCGTGTAACCTTGAGCAAGTTACTTAACCCCAATTACTTAGGGGCGGCCAGGTGGATCAGCGAGTAAGAGCCAGGATAACCTGGGGATCGAATCTGGGCTCTGACACTTAGCACCACACCCAGAAATAACTGGCCATGTAACCTTGAGCAAGTTACTTAACCCTGATTGCTCATAAAAAAAAAAAAAAACCAAGAAGACCTATGTTCCAGTCCTTTCTCTAACCCATCCTGGCCCTGCCTTCTCAGTGTTACAGTAAACTTTAAATGCAGGGAAATACGACAATCTGCATTCATGGAAAGAGATTCCTTGCCCAGGAATTCTCCCAAACAATAAAATCCCAGTGCCAGTTTTTATCCTTAGGCTATCCTGGCTATAGTCATACCAATGATTAGTGGCATAATTAAGTGAATGGGAGTGGAAGATTCAAATCCAGGCTACAATTTAGCAATCTGAGTAAGATTATCCTCCCAATCTGACTTTTTAATTTCCAATGAAATCTCTTGCCTTTATTATCACCTCTCTTTTGAAATTCCCCTCCCCAAAGACTGGTCCCTTGAATCAAGAAATTAGGAAAGGGCACACTGGTCACAAGTGGTCAGGTAGCAGGGGAGGCTAGGAAGAAAGATGGCAGGACTGAGGAAGTGGAATGAAGTGTGGCTGGACTCTCCCTGAAATAATGGGGCAGGATTTGCCTCTCAACTACTCTGGCTGATCTCTTCTATGCACTTATTATAATCTAACTTGTACACTGGTAATTTGTGTCTGCATCCTATCTTTTCTACTGGACTGTAAGCTCCCTGTGGGTGTGAACTGTGTTGTTTTTCATCTTGGTGTACTTATCACAGAATCAAGAATATAGTTGGTACTGAATTGAATTAAATTAAAATTTGTCTTATGACTAAGAAACCTCAGTTACTCAGTTTTGGTGGTCAGTTAGGGCTCTTAGGTGATCCTAAAATTAAGGGAATTGAAGGTAAGAGCTGACAGCTAGGGGCACAGTGCACAGAATAACAGACCTGGAGTTAGAAAGATTAATTTTCCTGAGTTCAAATCTGAACTCAGACATGTACCAGTTGTGTGACCCTACGCAAGTCATTTAACTCTGTTTGCCTCAGTTTCCTCATCTCCAAAATGAGCTGGAGAAAGAAATGGTAAAAACCACTCCAATACCTCTGCCAAGATAGCTGCAAATGGGGTCATGAAGAGTAGGATGTGACTGAAAAAAATGACTTGAACAACAACAAAAAGGTAAAAACTAAGATGATGCTAGAAAGACCTGAGTTCAAATTTTATCTTTGATGTGTATTGTCACTATAACCTTGGACAAGTTGCTTAACACTTACCCTATGCCTCAGTTTTTTCAACTGTAAAATAAGGGGGTTATGCTAGATGGCTTCTGCAGTCTCTTCTAACTCCAGAATTATAACCCTAAATCATTTGTAGTCAGATATTGTCCCCTGGCCCAAGTCTGCCCCTGGGCTTTGTTGTGGGCTTCTGGCATGCCCTCCACTGCACAGTTGTGTTTCTGCTTTAGTTTTAGAAGAGACTTTTGGCTCCAAAACTCAGGACAAACATCAAATCAATAGCATCCCTTGGTGCTCTATCCTGACAACTTCAGTGAAAAAATAGCAACCTCCAAGTGCCTGAGGACGGTGTTTTTCCTTTCCCTGGTTTCTCTTTAAGGTTCTTGCTCCCAGGAGACAATACCCTTCCCCCTTCCTTTGCTTTTTCTGAAAGAATAACACCATAGGAAAGCATGGCTAGAACCTTTCAAATATACCAGGTTTAGTATTCATGGAAAAGGGGAGCCCACACTTCAAGGACTGACTTAACACCTCCACCATGAAGCTAGGTAGTGCGGAACATAGAACACAGGTCTTGTAGTCAGGAAGACCTGAGTTCAAATCTGACCTCACATATGACTACCTATGTGAACCTAAGCAAGTCACTTAACCTTGTTTGCCTCAGTTTCCCTATCTGTAAAATGAGCTGGAGGAGGAAATGGCAAACTACTCCAGTATCTCTGCCAAGAAAACCCAAATGGGGTCACAAAGAGGTAGACATGACTGAACCACCACTACTACAGCAACAACCTCCATGAAACCTGTCCTGATCCTTCCTTTTTAAAGTGATACCTAAGCTCTGAACAATTATTTGTTCTCCTTATGGCACTTAAAATAATCCTAGCTGATATTGATATATAACGCTTTAATGTTCGCAAAGTCCCATTGCATAGGTCAGTTCACTTAATACCTTAATACCTGGTATTGTTGGATAAAAAGTGCAGTTATCCCTTCCACATCACATCACAGTTTTGATATAGCATGGGTCTGTATAGGAAATTAAATGGAAATTCCGGGGGAGTTTTGCAGAAGCTGCAGATGACATGCCAGCAGATGACACAAACAAAAAAAAATTAGAAACTCAGAAATGCATAAAATATATGTATAGTTTCATATAATATCAACATATTTTATCTTTTAATACCATGATAATTCAGACTTCTTTGGTACAAAGGGAGGGCCAAAAAATTTGATGTGGATTTTCCATATTGCAAGGGGGCAGGGTGTCATGCCCCTAACCCTGGTGATGTGGAAGGAATAACTGTACTAGAGCTGGAAGTCAGGAGGCCTGACTTACGTTATTGACCAGCTAGGTGGCCATGAATCAGTTGTTCAACCTCTCTGGGCCAAATTTTCTTCCTGTAAAATTAGGACAGTGATACTGGCATCTAGGAACTTTTCTGGGTTGTTGTGAGGAGAACAGAGCCACTAACTACTCATGTTACCTTGGGCAAGGGAGTGACTTAAGGCTCTGGATCTCAATTTCCTCATCTGTAAAGGAAGGAGGTCAGACTACATGACCTCTAAGGCTCCTTCTGGCTCTAAAGTCTGCACTCTGTGATGTTTAAAATGATATATAAATATTAGTAATAACAATTACTATTCCTACTTTCTAAAGCTACAGGATTGTGAAGTATTTTAAGGTCAAGGACTGTGTCTTAATCAGGATCCTGCTTCCCCAGGATGCAGTGTTGTAGGTGTTCAATAAATACATGTCAAATGAACAAAACCTTATAGAAGCAGGTCTCACGTGGCCCAAGGCAGTAAATGATATGACAAACTACAGGCCAAGTTGCCAGAGGGGCATAATCTATAGAATTGTAACCTTCCAAAGAAGAACAGCTCTAAGGGGCAGTTCTTCTGGCTATCTGTTAGGAGGGCAGAGAAGCTGTCTGCTCTCTCCACTGGTCTGGGAATTTAGAGATCTTGGAATAGCTATGAATAGTTACAAAGACTTATGGGCAGTGAATTTTGGAGAATTCATGGGGGAAGAATCCAACCTCACCATCTCCCAGAATCAAAATGAGGTTTGTTACATAATCATGCTCACAGAAACAATCTACTTTCCTCACCACCACATCCTCATGCCCCCTGACTCCTTTTGGAAGCTTTAGAAAAAGTCACATGAAACAAAATACCAACTTTGAATGCAAGTTTACTCATTGGAAATTTTAGGTGGCCTTAATGATATACCTCTGTTCCAAAAACATTTGAGGAGCTAGTGCTAGGTGGTACAGTGGATAGACCGCCGGGCCTAAAGTCAGGAAGACTCCTCTTTGTAAGTTCAAATCCTGCCTCAGACACTTACTAGCTGTGTGACCCTGGACAGGTTGCTTAACCCTGTTTGCCTCAGTTTCCTCATCTGTAAAATGAATTGGAGAAAGAAATGGCAAACCACTCCAGTATCTTTGTCAAGAAAACCCCAAATGGGGTTACAAAGAGTCAGATACGACTGAACAATAAGAACAGTTAAGATGAGATGGCTTCTAAGATCTCTCTCAGCTCAAAATGTAAGACTCCAAGATCCTAGGGGCGACTAGGTAGCACAGTGAATAGAGCACCGGCCCTGGAGTTAGAAGGACCTGAGTTCAAATCCAGCCTCAGACACTTGACACATTTACTAGCCGTGTGACTTTGGGCAAGTCACTTAACCCCAATTGCCCTCCAAAAATCAAAAAAAATTAAAATTAAAAAAAATTAAAAAGACTCCAAGATCCTCTGTGTAAACAATGCATAAGGTGCTCTCGTGGATATAAAATGTGTATAAGATATGGTCCTTCTTCAGAAGTTTGCAATTGTGTTCCCTAACTACTCCAGCAGCTTTTCCTGGATAACTCCTTGGAACTTTTTTTTTCTTTTGATCTCTCTCCATATTTTTCAGGTTCCTGATTTCTAGGAAATTTCTGGGAACTCTCAGGAAATCTCTATGTCTCTGGGAACCAGAGTATCCGTTCTATAAGAAACTGACCCAGGGAGCGTTCTGAGGCTCAAATGAGGTAACAGATGCCAAATACCTAGCAAACATTAAAACACTATGTAAATGCCAGTTATTATTACTGTTGTTATTCTGTTCATAGCCTCCACACTCCACTGTGGGAATGTCTCATTTCCCTGACCCTCTTAGTCTACACCTGTAGAGCTCAGGCAATGTTTACAGAAGAGTGGGAGTGGGGGAAGGGATTGCTGATAACTGTTTAACAACTGGCTCTCTGGAGAAAAAATATATGCACACATACTTTTAAGCTTAATCTTATTAACACTTTCTTAAGTTTGGACAATCAACAAAACAATAAATCGAGCCCTGATTTGTAGATTGACAATGGCTCTTCCATGCCAGTTAGAGCTGGTTCCAGCAACACCCCTAGATTGTTCCAATTTTTTTTTCTTTGTAGCCCTGATACAGTGACTTGAAAATAGTAAGCACTTAATTATTGCTTGTGGAACTGAACTTAATTTGGGGAAACAGACCTCTCCTGGATGCCAGAGAAAGGTAAAGAAGGGTAATGGGAAAACAGCCTGCACAGATTTCCTCCCTCTTGCTTTGCCCCCTGCTCAGAACAATGCCAAGTGTCTTCCTGCCTTGGTCCTACCCCTTTTTCTATACAAGGCAATACCGGGTAGCTTCTCAATCCTTGGGGGGGGGGAGTGGAAATTAGACAGTAAAATAAATTACTTTTTTAGAGCTTATTCAGATGTAATCAAGGTAGACCTTTTGAGATTTGAAAGAGTGAAACAAACTTTGTAAAATCTAGGGCCGTATAGTAACTATTTCTTCCTTTATTTACATGATTACAATTTGTGACACCAAGTTTACCACCATTTTTGTAGTACTAGTAGTAGTAGTAATATTTTAAAGATCTCTCTCAGCTCAAAATGTAGGACTCTAAGATCCTGTGTATAAACAATGCATAAGGTGCTCTCATGGTTATAAAATTTGTATAAGATATGGTCCTTATTCTTCAAAAGTTTATAATTGTGTTCCTTAACTACTCTACAAGCTTCTTCTGGATGAAAGTTTGTAAAGCACTTTAGAGTTTTGTAAAGTGCTTTTACAAATATTATCTCATTTCATCTTCAGAACAACCCTGGGAGGCAGGTCTATTATTATCCTCATTTTACAGATGAGGAAATTGAGAGAGAGCGAGAGAGAGTGGCTTGCTCAGGGTGGCACAAATAGAAAGAGTCTGAGGCAGTATTTGAACTTCCTGATTCTAAGTCCATCACTTTATGGTTGTGCTCTGCATTGGTGGAGGTCAATCTCATATAAAACAAATTTCAGATTCTTTTAACATGGGAGGCTAGAGAAGGACTCAATCATTTTTAATGCAGTTTTTCCAAATTTGAAATGAAAGATATCTTAGACATAATGAAGTCCCATATGTATTTGTGTGTGCATGTATGTATATATGTATATTTATATATGCATTGTGCACACATGTGTCTGTACATAGTATAGACATATGTATGGATATATGTATTTGTATGTATATACACACATGTGTGTATATATATCTATATCTGTATATCCTAAAAAGTAGACATTCAGCTTCTTCTGGAAGACCTCTAATGATAGAGTTCATTTCTCCAGAGGCAGATCATTCTACTTTGGGATAATTCTAAGTATTTTCCTCATATTGAGAGAAAATCTTTTTTCTCTGAAACTTCTACCATTTGTTCCTACTTCTCCCCACTAGAGACAAATGAAATCAATGTAATTCCTCCTCCACAAAACAACCCTCCAAATATCGAAAGACAATTCAGAATTCCTCTCTATCTCCAGGCTAAATATCCCTTGTTCCTTGCCAGAGATACTATGTTTTGTTTTCCTCTGAGGACTGCTATAGTTGCATACCAGGATTTTTATGTCATTCTCACTCTCTTTCATATAGCTGGTAATTATATCTATTTTTTTTTTACTCACTCATTCTGGATGTCATTATTAATTCTCCATTTAAGTCTGTGTCATTTGTTTATGTCGCCTGTACTGATGTCTATTTTAGAGCATACTGATCTATCAAGTATATTTCTGCTTTATAATACTTATTTGTAATATCTTTGGGCCATACCACAGATAAATCTTGACAATGGTTGCATTTGATTCAGGTTTTAGGAAAGGTATAAGTAACTTGTGGCATGTCTCCCTGAGTTCACATCTGGCCTTAGATATTTACCAGCTGCATGACCCTGGGTAAGTCACAACCCAGTTTGTCTCAGTTTCCTCATCTATAAAATGAGGTGGAGAAGAAAATGGCAAACCAGTCCAGTATCTCTACCAGGAAAACCCCAAATGGGGTCATGAAGAGTTGGATATGACTAAACAACGACAAGAAACATACTCAGTTCCTTTGACCAATTCTTTTAAGTCATGGTCTCCAGGTCCTTTACATCTTGGTTACCTTCCTCTGGACATGCTCTATTTTGTCAATGCCCTTCCTAAAACCAGAACTGAGTACAACAGTTCAAGTCTGGTCTGATCAGGGCAGAGCAGAGTAGGTCAATCCAACTTTTAAATATTATTTTATTTTTAAAAATCATCAAACGCAGGGCAGCCAGGTAGCACAGTGAGTAAGAGCACCAGCTCCAGTGTTGAGAAGACCTGGAGATCGAATCCCGGGCTCAGACACTTAGCACCCACCCAGAAACACCTGGCCATGTAAACTTGAGCAAGTTTCTTAACCCCAATTGTTTAGGGGCAGCCAGGTGGCTCAGCGAGTAAGAGCACCGGCTCCAGTGTTGGGATGACCTGGGGATCAAATCCGGGCTCAGATACTCAGCACCACACCCAGAAATAACTGGCTGTGTAACCTTGAGCAAGTTACTTAACCCCGATTGCTTTAAAAAAAAAATCATCAAATGCTTATTTTATTCTCCCTCACACTCACACCTCTCACCCGCTGAAAAGAGAGAAAGGAAGGAAGGAAGCAAACAGAAAGAAAGGAAGGAAGAGAGGAAGTAAACAAAGGAAGGAAAGAAAGAAGAAAAAAGAAGGAAATAAAGGAAGGAAAGAGAGAAGAAGAGAAGAAAAGGAAGGAATTTAGGAAGGAAGAAAGGAATACAGAACCCTTGTATCACATAAACATAGTCAAGTAAAATATATTTCTACACCAAAGTGCCTTTATTCTTCCGCATATTAGTCCATTATCTCTCTCTCTCTCAGGAGGTGAACAGCAGCCTTCTTCATTAATCCTTTGAATAATGGTGGATAATTTAGTTGATCAGAGTTCTTAATTCTTTCAAAATTGTTTTTATCATCTTGATGTTACAGCATAAATTGTTCTGGTTCTTCTCACTCAATTTTGCATCAGTTCAGACTTTTAACGATACCATACCTCTCTTGTAGCTGTGTGAGTATCATTAAAGTAGTTTAATGTATCTAAAGTATTTAATGTAATTAAAGTATATTTGAAGTAATTAAAGTATCATTAAAAATTGATTCTCAGAAGCATCCCATCCTTCTTGAGTCATCTTCCTATGTAGAAGTGTAAACTATGGGAAATTATCCATTCTCTAAACTCTTTGAAATGTTCATTTATCAATGTTTATTCCCCAAATTCCTCCTTGTGTAAACTGTTCTAGTATACTCTCCCATTTGCTCTTTTAGCACTGTTTGAAGTTGAGTTTATAATACTATGAGACCTTTCATGAAACATTCAAAACTCCAAATGTATATTTTAGTCAAAGGTCCATGTTATAACTCTTGAGCATTCTTTAAATGATGTGATACTAGAGATGTTCCACATAATGACTAATATGAGGAAAATCCTATGTTTTCCCTGGTTCTGAATCATTATGTAATTAGCAATAATCATGTTATGATGTAGAATTCATTCTTCATTATAGAGTCCCTCTGGAATCTGAATAAGGTTTCTACAGAGATACCAAGATCCAGCAATGCATTATGATGATTAATAAATTTAAATGATACTATAACAACAAAATCTTATACACTATAAAATAAAATCCTGCCTGCCCATCAGGCCTTAATGTGATATATGCTTAAACTAAAGGCATTTTCATACAAAGTTCAATGAAAATACAAAGTAAGTTCCTTACAGTTTCAGCATTTATCATATGTAGCCAAAAATCACATTCAAGCTGTTGGCAGCATGAAAGATTTCAACCATTAAACCAATTTGTTTGAGGCTGTTATTTAATGTTATTATATACAAATGAGCATCTGGTAATCTCCAATTTAACAGAGGTCAGTCAATGTATAAGAATAAAAACCAAAGATGGCATTTTTAGATTTACAGTCCCCCTCTGACTACTTTTGAGTGAGCTAGGAAGAATCCTAGGTAGCACAGTTATTCCAAACAGTGTGTGTTATGGACTGGCCTAGAGAAAAGTTGGACAAATAAGCCTTCTGAATATGGAAAGAGAAAAACTATAGACTAGAACAGCTGAATAACTGTTCATTTACAATAGTAATTGAAAGCCTTTAGCAAATGAAAGTGTTAGGAGAATGTGATTGATTGGCATGAACAATAACATTTATGATTTTCAAACACACTTGTGAAAAGCAAACCCATTTTCATTTACTGAAAGTAGTAATCACAGCATGAAAACCAAAGGCTTTACTTAAACAAATAATTATTTGGGGGCCTAGGGGCATATGCATAAGTATAGTTCATAAGTTTGCTAACTGTTCTTCCCTGTTGTCAGAAATGGTACTGAAGTTTTTACATCAATCAATGTTGCTTTTATTGTTGTTTAGCCATTTTAGTTGTATCTGACTCTTTGTAACCTCATTTGGGGTTTTCTTGGCATAGATACTGGAGTGGTCTGCCATTTCCATCTCCAGTTCATTTTTACAGATGAGGAAACTGAGGCAAACAGTATTAAGTGACTTGCCCAGGGTCACACAGCTAGTAAACGTCTAAGGCTGTATTTGAACCCAAGTCTTCCTGACTTGAAGTCCAGTGTCCTATCCACTGTACCACCTACCTGCCTTCACATCAACCAATATTAAAATAAAAATAATAATAGCTATAGATTTCATATGGCATTTTAAGATTTACAAAGCACTTTACAAAGATGATGTTATTTTATTCTCACAAAATCCCTGGGAGGGAGATGCCATTATTGTTCCCATTTGGCAGATGATGCTACTGAGGCAGACAAAGGCCAAATGACTTGTCCAAAGTCACGTAGCTAGGAAAGAACTGAGGCTGGATTTGAACTCATTCCTGACTCCAGGCCCTGTGCTCCATCTACTGAGCCACTTAGTTGCCCACCATGGCACAGATAGGACTTAAAACTTTAAGGTGGGTCTAAGACATCTGAAGTCATCTTTTAACAACAACAACAAAAAAACAATAAAATATAAATTTAAGTGTAACTGGATAATCTTAGGTTAGATAGGCAAAACTTTCTGACTTGGGGGATATTTTCAAATGTTATCTGTTCACAATGTCTTAGAAGCAGTCTAAACTACATATAGTCTCTTCCAGCCCAATGAATCTATGATATTTGTGTTATAAATCTGCACGTTAATTATGTAAATGGCTTAACATTCTTATTCTAGTCCCACTTTATAAAGAATCTGATGAATGACTTCCTAGAATCACAGAATGTTTGGCTTAAATGAAGCTAATCTTATTTTAGTTCTTATGTGACGGAAAAGGAAACTGAGGCCCAGAGTTATGAAGTTACTTGCCTAAGATTATCGATAATGCTGGCATGACATTCAGCTGGTCGCAAAATTATGACTCAAATCCACATAATCAGACTCCAAATTGAGAGCCACACAATCCCCTGCCAAGTCATTGAAAAAAAAAGATTCCAACTTGACATTAACATTCCCCCAAATATGCCACCTTCCCTAAAGGAACACCCAATCCTAAAAGACAAAGATGAAGGAGAGGCTAACAAAAGCACAACTGTGACAAAGCCCCAAGGCAACGGGAAAACACAAGTTTTCAATGCAGAAAATTATCATCCAGAAATGCAGTGCTAAGAATGACACCTGGTTCTTGTAACAGAAGCAAAGGAAATAAAAATAGTATACTTTGTGTGGATGAAAGAATAGCCTTAGAGCTTAATTTCTGGGATTCCAAAAACCTATGCTGTAATTTCAACAGTATCAGAGCAGGTAAAATGCAAGCACACGGGCTTCTCCTTTTCTCCTGGAGACCCAGCATTCACCCATTACAGGGCAGAATGCAAACTTTTTCTTTTTTCCTGCAGTAAATTCCTTTGTTGCCTAAATAAAAATGAATCAACAAAACTCCCTTCAAAAACCAATGAATTGAAAGAGTAATCCCTTGAGAAAGTAATTAAGCTGTCTTTTGAAACAGGTAATTAAGCTTTCCATTATAACCCACCAGACAGATATACATAATTTACAGGATGGAGTGCTATTCTACTCTCTTGGGTAAATAGTTAACAAAATTTTCTCTTTATAACAGAGACTACAGAAATGGCCCAGTGTAGTGAATAATTAAATAATTAGGATACATATTATCTCTAGTAGAATAGTCTACAACTATTGATGGGGATTTTGCTTGCGAGGTATGGGAATGGTTCATCACACTCTAAAAATAAAGCATTTAAAAAGTATGTATAGTAGTAGACACTCTGACTTTTATCATTGATGCAGTTTTCTCTCCCATTTTTCTTTAACTGTGACTATTTTAACTCTAATAATCACAAAACAAAACCCTATGATGTCCCTTTGGTTTGTTTAAATTTATCACATTAATAAAAAAAAATTAGTTGTTTCTCTGCTAAAGCTGAGATTTCTCCCCAAAATAGTTTTTCCACTTTGATGATTTCTCCTATCACTGTAGTTTGACTTCTAAGTTCCCCTCAGATCTCTCTCCTTCATCCTTCATCTGCCTTCAGGTCCTTTCTAGGTGTGTATCTTGCCCACACTTCAAACTCCATTATGTCTAACTTCTGTCTTCATGCACCTTGACAACATGTGAAGCAGAAAGCAGGGCAATTCCCCAGGCTATCTCCTTCACTTCCCACTGACAGTCAATTAGCTACTTTCTTTTCTGTAAAATCCAAATATAAGTATACAAATTGTACTGTACAAATCCAATAGTTGTCCTCTACCCCTATTTCCTCTCCCCCAACCTTCATAGTTTGTTATGAATCTAAACTCTTCTAGAATCCAGGCATAATTTCATATACAATATATTGGTGATTGCTCTCTATGCCTTTTGGCATACTAGCAAAGCAAAGGGACATCATAGGGTTTTGTTTTGTGATTATTAGACTTTAAATAGTCATCGTTAAAGAAAAATAGGAGAGAAAATTGCATCAATGATAAAATACAGAGTGTCTACTACTACATATACTTTTTAAATGCTTTATTTTTAGCATGTGCTGAACCATTCCCAGCTAGCATATCCTTTTATATGTCCTAAAACTACCTCTTTCACACCTCAAAAAGTGACCCTTAGTTCATCAAGATGGCCTTCATAGTGGCCTTCCAGATTCAGTATGCTCTAAACTGTTCCTGTGCACTAGTCTACATTGACAGAGATGGAAGGAAGGAAGGAAGGAAGGAAGGAAGGAAGGAAGGAAGGAAGGAAGGAAGGAAGGAAGGAAGGAAGGAAGGAAGAAAGGAAGGAAGGAAGGAAGGAAGGAAGGAAGGAAGGAAGGAAGGAAGGAAGGAAGGAAGGAAGGAAGGAAGGAAGGAAGGAAGGGAAGGATGAAGGAAGGGAGGAAGAGAAGGATGAAGGAAGGAAGGGAGGAAAGAAGAGAGGGAGGGAGGAAGGAAGGTAAGAATAAAAGAAGAAAGGAACGGCAGAAGGAAGGGAGGAAGGAAAGAAGGAAGGAGGAAGGAAGGGAAGGAGGAAGGAAGGGAGTAAGTAAGAGGGAAGAGAAGAGAGGAAGGAAAAAGAAAGAATAAAAGGAGGGAAGAAGGAAAGGGTAGGGATGGAAGAAGGGAAGGGAGGAGAAAGGCAGGAGGAAGAAGGGAAAGGAAAGAAAAAGGGGAAAAAGAAAGAAAAAGAGAAAGAAAGAATAAAAAGATAAAAAGAAAGGAAGAAAGTAAAAATACAGGAAAGAATGTAAGGAAGGACTGAATTTGGTGTTAGCAGAAACCTAGGTTTAAATTCCACCTGTAATGCTACAAGCAATCTGCCTATGGGCACTTCATTCCACCTCTATTAACTTCCGTTTCCTCACCAACAAAACAGAGATAATAATTGCCCATAATATCTATCCTGTATTGTTACTGGGAGAATAAAATTAGATAATGGCCCTGAGCTGCTTTACAAGCCTTGAATGCTACATACAGGCTAATTATCATTATTATTATTTAATAAAAGTCAAGGTAATAACTTTCAAATCATTGCCCATTAGTGCCACTCTGACTTCCTACCTTGGCTTTTGCAGATCTCTCCCTCGAATTTTCTCACCCCTAGTGGGGCTCCAGCCTGGGTCCTCAATTCCACAGCTGGATTTCTGGCCCTTTTTGTATCTACAAAAACATTTTGGAGGCAGCCCAGTGTAACGGGAAGGGCATAGGATTTGGTATAAGATCTGCATTCAAAGCTAGGCTCTAGCTCTTCCTAGTTATGGGGACTTTGGGCAAGTCACTTTAATTTTCTAATTTGTATAACAAAATGGGGAGGAAGTATATTAATTGATATCTAAAATTCTTTCCAACTCTAAGCCCTGATTATTTGATCCAATTTTTTCTCTCCAACTCCTGACTCTAAGCTGGTTTAATGCACAGATAATGGTGGCAGGAGCCCTTGGCATGGTGGCAAGGCTGACAGTAGTGATCAGCAACTTTATCACTTTACTGGTTTCAGAGCTGCCTTCAGGGTTCTCTTAGACTTTGTTCAATCTAATTAATTTAGGAGTAAGGGATGGGAAACTTTGATTAAGACAGTGATTTGAGAGGTCCTTAACTTTTCTGAGAGGGCCTTCAGTGACCAGCCAGTTGAGGCTGTAGGCAGGAAATTATACCCAAAATACAATCAATACCTGCCATTTGCTTCCCCATTGTGTCTCAACCTCAGCCAAGGATTACAACTCTTAGGACTGGCACTGACAGGCAGGTAAACCCAAGAGCCTCAGGGATAATAGGGCCCTCCAAACCTGCTTCCAGCCACCAAAAGCATTATCTCAGAGGGTGGAGCGATTGCTTTGTGGATGTGCTGCAGCATTTATGTCTTCAGCAACAACAGCCCCAGAAAAGGAAGTCCTAGCCCCCCACCAAGTCCTTGGCATTGCCAAAAGCTTCAACATCTAAAAAGGAGATGGTTTTATCGGTGGAAAAGACTTCAGAGAAGATGCATCACAGTCTGCTTGGCTGCTGTACCCTAAGGACCACTGGGGCTTTCCATCTGATTTGTAGCTAAATGCTCTTATATATGTCATCTCCATTAGAACGTGAACTCATTGAGAGCAGGCATTGGATTGTCTCTGCTTTTCTATTTGTAACCACAGCGCATAGCAGAGATAAAATAGCAAAAACAACAGAGACCTCTGCGTGAGTTAAGAAATTTTCTGAGGCAGCTGGGTAGTGAAGTAGATAAGAGTGGCTGGGCCTGGAATCAAGAAGACTGAAGTCTCAGATATTTGGAGGCTCTGTGACCCTGGGCAAGTCACTTTACTCCTGTCTCAGTTTCCTCAACTGTAAAATGGGGATAGTAATAGCACTTATCTCTCAGGATTGTTGTGAGGATTAAATGAGATAATATTTGAAAAGCACTTAGCACAGTATCTTGAACACAGTAGAAAATGTTTTTTTTTAAGTTCTTTTGTTAGACAGGTCCAAGAACAGGTTACAAAAATGCCTCAGATACTCTGAGGACCTCTATACTTGTCCTTATCAAAAGTGCTTTCCTCATTCACTCCTAGTAGAATTAAGGCGAATAGATTTCATTCACCTCCTTCCCACTTGGAGGCTGGCACTATGCCCATGGTACCCATGGAGAGCACTTGCCACTGATTTGAAGTAATGAAGGAAGATGGGCAAAGATGCCTCCAAACTCTTATATATGGAGCAACCTCCCTCTTTCTGTCTGTTCTAGCTTTCCTCTTTCTGTCTTTAAATTGGAGAATAAAACTTAACTCCTACAGAAAGTTTTCCTACAATAAACCTCCCCCATCCTCTGGCCCACAGCCCTGTATCTATATTTACCGCCCCCCTCATCAAAGTTCTAGTTAAACTGACGAACCTCTCAGTATATATTCATTTATACTGATTATTTTTCTCTGCCAGTCTCTCTAAACCCACTCAGCCACCCAATTTGATTTTCTAATTCTTCTTTATTAAAACAGAAAGGTCCCAGTTTAATTTCACTGGATTTTCCTCCCCATCCCACCGTCTGGTAAGTATTCACATTCTTGAGGTTGCAGAAAACAGCAGGACTTTTACAACTTAAAGATGGCCTCTCTTCCTCAGAATGGGCCTGGGAATCTCTCCCTCCCTTTAGGAGCAAACTCAAGAGAGAGTTGGGAGAGCAGTCAGAACTGAGTCTAAAAGGTATTTTTCCTTCCCTTTTCCTCATCAAAAGACAGTTTCCCATTCTGTTCTGAGACAGAATGAGAAAGGATCTCCATATTGCAGAGGGGTACCTGGTTAGAAGAAACTTTCTCATCCTTTGTACCTGCCTGCTTAGCACCTCCCCTCCTCCCCCTTTCCCCTCAGAAGGCCTCCCCAAATCCAAAGTGTCTGTGAAGCCATCTCTTTGGTTCTTTGGAATAAGTGGTTGCTATGGAGCTCGCCTCCACCCCCTGAGGTGGCAGGAAAAAAAGGAAGGGGTGATGGGAATTCAGTCCAGCTAAAACGGACACACTGGGCAATTGCCTGGTTGCCTAGTCATTTAGCTTGGGTCTGATAGGACTTAGGGGTTCCTGTGTTTTTAAAAATAAAGCTAGCTCAAGCTGGCATTAAGTATAAATCTAAGCAGGAACACAGGAAGACTCAGAAGTATCTCAAATGGTGAGATTTTGCAAAGACCTACAAACAAAAAATGAAACCTTTCTTTGAGGAATGTTTCAGGCAGTAAACCTCCCTTTGTGTCCTCACTCTCTCTATTCTGCGCCCCCCCCCCAGGATAAACAGAGGGAGTGCTTTGGTTTGGGGGAGGGGGTGACTGAAGGGAGCCCTGATCCCTTTTCCATATCGCCTTGTTGTGGGACCACCTCAATCCCTCTTGGAATTTTCCCCCCTCAACTTTAGAACTATAAACCTCTGAACTCACAATGATCTTTAGCACTGATAACAGGGGGCATAATGAAAAACAGCAACTGTGTAAACAGTAATCTCCAGCGCTGCCAGTGGTAATTTAATGTTCTAAAACCCCTTAAAGCACTATCAGTGCTATAAAATTATGATTTAAATTAATTCTGCTTTTAGTACCTCAAAGATCAGTTTCTTCTAAAAAATGTGATTATCACATAACTGTCTGACACAACTTGATATTCCTGAGAGTGAGAAATTTAACAAAATCAATTAACTTTTAAAACTTTATCTGATCTATGCAGGAGGAGAATCTTTGCAGAAGGAAAGTAGAAAAGACACAGAACTGTATTTTTAAAATATCATGGCCAACTCTCCCTCGATTCTCCTTCCCTGGTACTCTGCCCTTCCTCCACCCCTCCATTTAGAATGCAGTGAAGCAGCATCTGGGTCATGGGCTCCTTTGGCCAATCTGGGGGAGTCTATGAACCTCTTCTCAGAATAATTGTTTCAAAAAATTAACTTAAAGGAATGCTAAGTTTCAGTTAGAGGTTGGTTGAAATGAAGATTTAATTTTTTTTCCCCATCCAAGTTCACAGACTCCCTAAAATCTCTTGTCCTAGACTGAGGAACCATGTCACTAAAGAGAAATTTGTAGTAATTTTTTTTCCCTTTTAGAAAAGAGAAGGAGAATGTGAATCATTAATCTATTGTTATTTCACATATTCATTTGTTAGATCTCTATGGAAAATTAATGAGTATCTATGATTTCAAATAAGAAAATATTTGTAAAAGTATTTTGAAAACTAACAAGCATTCTAAAAATATGTTGCTATCATATATAAAAATCTGATAAATCAAAATAAATTTTTGTAAAGCAGGGCATAAGTTTGTAGAATACTAATAATAACATTTAAAAATATATTTTATTAATTGATTTTACTTTTACAAGGCTTAAATTCCCCTCTACATCCCTTCCCCTCTCTTCTGTCCAAAGATATCCCATATAACAGAATTTTTGATAATACTTTTTTAAAAATCTCTCGTTTTTTCTTATCAACAAACAACTTTTAGAAGAATTTAAACTTTTTTGCTTAAAAAAACTTATAGCTATGAGTTTATTTTTGCACATAGAGGGTTAGAAAAAAGGTCAAATCTGAGAGGTCAAACAAAAAAAAAGGTTAGATCTAAGAATAATATGGACAGACACTGCCCAAAATTCTTTTGCTCTACTTTCTTAAAGGGTCTCCTCGTTTAAGGTTTTTATTCTCCCACCAACTGTCTCTTGGAAGTTTGCACTATTCCTTCAATATTAGCTCTTTAGTGCTTCACATTACTTTAGGCCAGAACGAGTCAATAGTCTTTGGAAATGAAAACTGCAGTTCATTAATCCCAAACATTCTTTGTATTTCAGGTGGCATCTGTTCACTTGGCATATCAGTCGCTTTGAATTCAGCCTCATCCTCCAGAGTAAACTGTGTTGCTAAGATACCTATGTTGTCACAAATTTTCACTTCAACATGTTTTCACTTCATAGTTGTACATATTTTGGCTGTCAGATTAAGAAAAGGGTTTCAAATGCCCCTCCTCCTCCTGATTCCAGGGGTTCAGTCATTACTAAGGGAAATTGTGGATATAATCACTAAGATCAGAGTTATATGTTTAAAAATTCTCTATTGTTGCCACTAAATCCACACAAAATGTGTGAGAACACCAGAACTGGTAGGTGCCAGAAGGGCACTTGGGCATCTGGCTATATGCTAGAAATTTGGCTCAGGTTCATAAATGTGCAACAGAATCTTATCTGTTGACATTTAACTTCTTATTTCAGACTTCTATGCTGTTTGGGGTATGGGACACAGAGTATGTATCACAGAAGAAAATAATTTATCTAACTCCAATAAATCCTGGTTCTAATGAATAGATAAGTCATTAACAACATTTTAAGGATAGAATGTTGGGGGAAAGATAAATGAGGGCACAAGAAAGCACAGCCAATTTTTTTTGCTAGAGAGAATAATTCATATCAGAACCAGCCTTTGGAGGTTATTCTCCTAATTTACACACATTGGCAGGCCAAGTCTCCACCAGTAGTTGTCACTTCAAATCACTGCTCTAGGGGTAACCCCGAAGGACTGCTAATAATGTTGCTCACAAGCCCCCACTGATATGCTGCCCATTGATAATCAACCTATAGCTTCAATTAGCTTTTAGCAAGGGACATTTTCTAAGCAGGTATAGTAACAATGATTGGTACAAAACATTCCCTACAAACTAGGGGTGCATTCACCCCTCACCCTCATATACTTAAAGTCTTTTCGGAAAGTGGGCTGAAACTTATAGTAAAAGTGTAGTGAGGGATATGTGTAGAAAATACATAGCAAAGGAACACCTCATAGCTCCTGTTTTGTAAAGGTGTCATGAAGTTCTCTTAGGTTCAGCTCTCTACTAGTCAGTGCTTTCAGGGTCCAGAGCTAAAATTTTACTTTCTCATTAGAGGTCATGATCCATGAAGCTGTTGTCAACCTTGGGTGCCCATCTTTACACATTGATCTTCAGGTACTTTCTCAGTTATTGGCTACTACTTCTGTTGCTGGTCCCTGCTACCAGCTCTGGTATACTCTGCTATTGACTCTGGTTGCTGTTATGAGGAAGTGAACAACTTCTCAGTTTCTCCAAGCTATTTCCTCTTAGGGATTTTGCTAGAGTTTCTCCACCAATAGACTGGACTGGTGCTAGAATATGAGATTTTGAACTAGCTTACGGTTTTATACACAGACCTGGAGGAGGGGCTTGTTAGCATCAGCTTGAACTGGCTCATTAGAGTCAATTGTTAAATTTTCAGGGTGAGCATTAATACCTTAGAAATCAGCAAATATTCCAAATAAGGGTTTGATTTATTGATATGATGATTGTCTAAGCTTAAAAAAGTTTTGGAGAAAATATTAATAATGTCAAACTTAAGAGTATACCTTACATATATTCTCTGCACCCCAACCCTCAGTGCTGGCATTTTATTCTTTTAGCTATTCATAAGATATTTCCTGTTTTTAGTTAAAGATTAAAGTACTTTTATTTCTCTCACAGTGATTACAATCTTGGTCACATCTAGTTTGTATTTTTAATTGATTGACTCAATTGAACTCTCTGGGCCTTCTGTGATTACATTAATTACAGTGGAAGCCTCCAGTCTTAGAATGATCTTCCTGGTAGTACCTCTGCTATTCAATCAAAGAGTGAGAACAAGGAAATAAAGCATCTTGGATGCAGAAAATTTTAGGGAAAGCAGTGACAGTAGTTTTTGAAAGTCATTTTTTGAGCTCTTCCAGGAATTCTTATTGGGTTTGTATCCAATTCACATTTTTCTTTGAGGCTTTGTTTGTAGCTGTTTTAACTTCTGAGTTTGTGTCTTGATCTTCCCTGTCTGCACAGTAACTTTTTATGGTTAGGTTCTTTTTTTTGTTTGCTCCTTTCTCCACCCAGTTTCCTGATTTTGAGCTTTATACTAAAGTTGTGTTCTATTCCCATTCAGAAGGGGGTGGGGTAGGCGGGGTGGGTGGGGTGGGAAAAGGAAGCACTGTCTCAAGCTTTAGACTTTTTCACAATGTTGTTTTAGGGGCAGCTAAGTGGCACAGTGAATAGAGCACCGGCCCTGGAGTCAGGAGGACCTGAGTTCAAATCTGGCCTCAGACACTTAACACTTACTAGTTGTGTGACCTTGAGCAAGTCATTTAACCCCAATTGCCCTGCCTTCCCCCCTCCAAAAAGCAAAAAAAAAAAAAACCCAAATCCTACAATGTTGTTTTCAGAGGTAGTTCTGGGGGGTTGTAAATTTTCAGTGCTTCCGAAGTTTATGTGATCTGGGGAGAGGTGTGGTCACTACTCTCCTAGTTTATACTCCGGTCCTTACCCTTCAGGAAGGGCCCCTGCTCCCTTGGGCTTGCAATTAATATTGCTCTTCAGGGCCCCCTGCTCCCTTGGGTCCAGAGGTGACACTGTTTCTGGCTTGAGAAGTTGTTGCTGCTTCTGTCATCACCACCTAGTCCCACCATTGCTGTTTTCATCCACATGGCCTTTGGCCAGCCTCATGTCACAGATCTCTCCTTCTGATCTCCTGTGTTATCTTATATTGTAAGAATGTCTCACTCTGACCTTCGGTTGGCTGTGCCACTTTAGAATTCAATTTGAGGAGTTATTTTAAAGTTGTTTGGAGGGGAATATTGGAAGAGTTTGGCTGAGTGCATTCTTTACTCCATCATCTTGGATCCACCCTCAGAAGCCTTCCATATCTGTTTCAAAAGGGGTTTCTTACCCAGTGACAGTAATTTTCAAGACTAGCTAGTGACTGAACCATTGGCATGCTAAGAGGGTTGGCTTGGTGTAACAGTTACTCCTGTTTGTACTTATTTTTCCAGAGTTGCTGACCCCAAGACATAATACCTAGCCCTAGAAGCAGATCAGATACTATGTTTTGGTAATGACTTCCAAATTTGACCTGGGTTCTAAGTGGTACATCAAAAATTCTTCAATCAATCAATGAACCATCAAGTATTTATTAAATACCTACTATGTGTCAGACACTGTATTAGGAGCTAAGAATACAAAGAAAATGAATACTACTCATAAGGAGTTTTCATTCTAACAGAAAGACAAGTAAATATTTAAATATCTATAGCACAAATATCTCTGTATCTCTAAATACGTATCTCCAGCAGGGTTAAACACAAGGTAGTTCATGAGAGAGAGAGAACTAGAACTTGGGAGAATCAGGAAAGACTTCATGAACAATATGGTGTTTGAGCAGCATCTTAAAGGAACAGAAGAGGTAGAGGTAAGGGACAGTACATACCAAACATGAAAGATGGCTAGTGGAAAGACAGTGGTGAAGCATTGCTGTAGGCCCAGTTTGACTGGATCATAAAGTGCAAGAAAGGGAATGATGTCAAATGGGGCTGAAGAGATAGGTAGGTGCAAGTTCTAAAAGTTAAAAGGAGAGGCTTGGGGCGGCCAGGTGGCTCAGCGAGTAAGAGCACTGGCCCCAGTGTCAGGATAACATGGGATTGAATCTGGGCTCAGATACTTAGCACCACACCCAGAAATAACCGGCTGTGTAACCTTGAGCAAGTTACTTAACCCCGGTTGCTTTAAAAAAAAAAAAAAAGGCTTGTAGTTTATTTCAGAGGCAGCAGGGAACCACTGGAGTTGATTAAGGAAGTCACATGGTCAGGTTGGCAGCAGTGTACAGGATAGACTGGAATGGTGATAGACTTGAGGCAAGGAGACCATTTAGGAAGCTACTTAAGTAATCTATGCAAGAGATGATGAGGGCATGAACTAAGGAAGCAGCTTTGTGAGGTGGGAGAAGGGGTCAGATGTGGAGGTGTTATAAAGGTAGGAATTGCAAGATTTGGCCATTGAGTATGTGAGTGAGGTGAGGAGGAAGTCAAGGATAAAATGGTCAACAGATTGCAATGCTACTCAATCTCTGCATTTACTTCTCTGTGTGCATCCCCTTGGGAATGGATTTTTGACACACTCTTTAGTATCTAAGTGTTGCAGATTTGTCTTTAGAAGAGTATTAGAAAGTCACACAGTCTGCAGAAGTTCTTCATAACCTGGAAAACTTGTGCCAACCTCAAGTGACTTAATAACCCCAATGGTTTTTTTCCTCATAGCCCCTATCTATTTGATACCTTCCTGGGACCTGTAGAATAAGGAAACATGGGTATCTATTTATCTGCCTGTCACAAATACACTCAAAGTTCCCTGTCAATTTCTGCATTAAAACAAAACAAAAAAAGGAGCAAGAACAGAATATCTGGGTTTATTACAAGATCTTTCTTTTCCAATTCAAGAATTTTATGTCTACTATTTGATTTTCTTTACATTCACCCTGACTTCTTTTAGATGACCCCCACGTGGCCCATAGCATAACCAAGAGATATCAAGGTAGCAAAGAAGTTGTAATTCTAGCTACATGGGTCTTGTGTCTTTTAAAATCTCTGTTTATCTGCCAAAGTCCAAAAAAACACTCCAAGCAGGTTACCTCTAAATGCTGTTCAATTCCATTTTGCTGGCAACCAATTCTGTCGGTCAGCCAATTCCTAAATTTAGCTATATTTTAGGAAGGATTAGGAAGTCACCTATCTCATCAAGACCAAAGAAAAGAAAAGAAAACAAAGCACCATATCTACCTCCTATTATAGTTTGGTTGCATTAATCAAGTAAAAATGAGTCAAACATTACAAGAGTAAATATTTGGGCTGAGGATGGGGGGAGGAGAGCTTATGAAAGAAACAACTGGAAAGTGGGGATTATTTTTGGCCTAGTCAATTCTTGCATTGCACAGCAAAATAGCATAGCAAACAAAAGAAAGCTGCATTGAGGATTAACTATACTGAATTTTTGGACAATGAAGCAAGCCTTTTACCTTCCTGCCAAATCCTATTTGCCTAGTAATATAAAATCTCAAGTACCTGAAAGACTATCCAAGGGACCACTCAACCCTCTAAGTCTTAGAGGAAATCCTAAAATGAATCTCATTTTGTTGTATCGTTTTTCATTCATGTCTGTATGTCCCGCTTTGGGGCTTTCTTGGCAGAGATACTGGAGGGGTTTGCCATTTCCTTCTCCAGCTCATTTTATAGATGAGGAACTGAGGCAAATGGGGTTAAATGACTTGCCCAGGCTCACACAGCTAGTAAGTGTCTGAGGCTGGATTTGAACTCTGGAAAAGGGATCTTCCTGACTCCAGGCCTGGCACTCTATCCACTGTGCCACCAGCTGTCCCCAGATGAATTAGTCACATGGACAATGTCCAGAGAACTCAGGGTAAACTGATTAATCTCCAGCTGTCTTCCTTTTGCCACACACATTTTCAAGGCAACTTGCCCTCATCTCCCAGTTGATGCATGTACTCAAGGAATACAGAATAATTTTAATACTAGTTTTCTTTTTGTCCAAATCTCTGATTTCAATGGTGTTGTGAATTTCTAGTGACTAACTCCCTCTGTCAATTAAGATCAGCAACTTTCTGAAGCCTAGCATCTTAAAGGGTTGCCTAAGCACTGAGAAATTAAGTGACTTATCCAGGGCCACATAACTAGTATATAACAGAGACAGGATTTGAACTAATGTTTTCTTGACATGAAGGACAATTCCTTACCCACTACACCACGATGCCCCTCATACTGATGGAAAATGCAGAAGTTAGAAAATACAGACAAGATATCCTTTTCTCTCCTTGGTGCTAACTTTATGACTATGGGGGAAATATGATCGACAACTGGTCAGGTATTACCATCAATATAGGACAGAGGCATTTGCCTATGGAAACCCTGCTAGCTCACGTGCCTTTCTTTAAACCCCAGAGTTTAGAACAGTGCCTTACATAGTAAATACTTAATAAATGCTTCTGATTTGAACACATATACACACATATGCATATATACATGTACATTTGACTGATAAAGATATGATATTAAGATATATGATATATAGACATAGCTATATAGTGTTATGAATATAACTAAGTGAAACAAAGCTATTTTCAGCACCTGAAAGAAGGATTATGGGAGTTAGTGAAAGTCTGCTCCAATCTTCTTTGTATAGCTCCTTACAATAGGCTTGAGATGACAATGATTTTCTTTTTTTTGTGTTCTTTTTTATTTAATATTTTATTCCCCTCCCGATTACATGTTTAAAAAATTTTAATTTTCATTTAAAAAAAGTTTTTAAGTTCCAAATTCTCTCCCTCCTTTCCCCCATCATGAAAGAAAGCAATTTGATATTGGATATACATGTGCAGTCATGCAAAACCTATTTCCATATTAGTTATGTTATGAAAAAAAACAGACAAAAAACCCCAAGAAAAATAAAGAAAATGTATCGATCTGCATTCAGCCTCCATCAGCCCTTTCTCTGGAGATGGGATAGTAGATGATGATTTTCAAATAGAAAAGTTGCTAGCATCAGAAAAATGGGCTAGTCCAAGAATACCTCTTTTCAAGTCTACAGGTCTGTGTCAGTATGCTTTATCAGAATTTAGCAATCTCAAAGTGGCAATTCTTCTCATTTCCTTATATTAGGGCCCCACATTTTCTTCTTCTAATCTGGGCTTGACATGGCTTACTTGCTTTTAGACAGTCATGTGAACTCTCACAGGTCCATTAGTGTGGGGCCCCACTCCACACTGGGTGGGGGCATGATGGAAACACTGGCTAAATTCTCTTGTTGACAGTGTTTTCTCTAATAAGCAGGCTTGATCTAAGGAAAATGGAATGGATGCTGCATTCTACCCCAGCAAGGTTATAACTGCTTTAAGCGTCAGTGCCTCCAGAGGTCAGAGGCATTTAGGGGAATTTGTACTTAAAGGGAAAACTGCATTTTTTTAAAAATATGAAACATACATCTGTACTATAATTGGTGACTTTCATTAATCGAATATACTTAAAGCCTAATGAAGTATTTGTTACTTTCTATGTGAGAATATATTTGAAAACTGGAAAATGCTCAACAAATGTCATTTCATTTTTATTATATATTAAATCAGTTTGTGAAAATCAAGCTTTTTTAAAGCAGAATTTGATTCAACAGAGTACTGATGAAATGTCCATGAACTGAGCCAGTTAATACCTAACTGCTGTCAAATTACAATCAGAGGACTTCAGTATGAGGAACTTCCAATGCAGAAACATTTTCCACAAATACTTATTACAACCTCATTACTGGACTGGGAGATCCTAGATTCTGAGTGAGAAGAGACCTCATGTAAGTCCTAGGAAGATACTTGAAGCAGAGACATTATGGTAGCCAGGTGGCACAGTGTATAGAACAATGGACCTGGAGTCAGGAGGACAGCTGTTCAAATTCTCCTCCATATAACTATTAGTGTGCAAGTCATTTAACTTCTTTGGGCCTCAATTTCCTCATCTGTAAAATGGTGATGATAGAAATAGCAGCTACCTCCCAGAGTTGTTGTGAGGATAAAATGAGATAATAGCTGTAAACTTTAAAAGGCTAAGTAAATGCTAGCTATTATTACTTCTATTAATTAAACAATTAATTAGGCAATTATTTGCTATTAACCAGGCAATTTGCTAATTGCTATTAATTACCATTGCTATTAAGACTTTCCTGGGTCACACAGCTAGGGAGTATGAGAGGCAGAATTTAAATTAGGTCTTTCTAACTCTAAGCCCAACATTTTATCCACAACAACTATAGACCATGCCTAATAAATTATTTTAGGTTCACTGATAAAAATTTCTTGTGCACACACACACATACAGGTGTGTATATGTATGCACACACATGTATATATCATGTTATGGAATGTGTTGTATGCATATATGTTTAAATCACTAAATTGACAAAAAAATCTATTTAGTCTATGAAATTTACATTAGCTACAACCACACTCACTGTTAAGTTCTCTCTTTCTTACTCTTAACATTTATAGTTTCACCAAGCTACGAGGCTATCAGTTTCTCCACAGAAACAGATTTTGATGAAAATAAACAAAATGAAAATAGGAATGACAAAAAATATACATTCCTATTCTAAGCAGATTAAGTTTAACTGAGGGTACCTACTTGTTATATATTAGTTTTGTCTTGATTTTTTTTAGACGCTGGGCATTTTAGCCCATGCTTATTTCATAGGATCAAAGATCTAGAGCCGGAAGGGGCCTTAGAGGTCACCTATTCCAACTCTCAGATGAGGAGACTGAGGCAATGGGGGGGTTAAGGGACTTGCCTAAGGTCAAACAGATAGTAAGTATAAAAGTGGGGATTGAACTTGGTGTCCAAAAGGCTGTTTCTGATAGAATTTTAGAATTCTCACAGTTAAGTTTAGGGTTGTAGAGTAGGGTTTTTTTTTTAATTTATCTTTTTTGTTGTTGCTTTGTTTTAGAGAAAGCCCTTGTATTCTTGGAATATTCATAGCAGCTCTCATTGTGGTGACAAAGAACTGGAAATTGCCCGGATGCCCATCAGTTGGGGAATGGCTGAACAAGTTGTGGTATATGGTTGTGGTGGAATACAACTGTGCTATAAGAATGAGCTCGATGATTGTAGAAAAACATGGAAAGGCTTACATGAAATAACGAAGAGTGAAATGAGCGGAACCAAGAGAACATTGTATACAGTAACAGCAATATTGTTTTAAGAACAACTTCGAGTGACTAAGTCATTTTAACTATTATAAATATCTAAATTAATTATAAAGGACATATGAAGAAAGATGCTATCTGCATCCAGGGAAAGAACTGATAAATACAAGTATGTATAGAATGGTTTTACATACATATACCTATCTGAGTCTAATGGCAGCCATTAGACTGGTGGGGGGAGGGAAGAAAAAAATTTACATGATAATTTTGTTGTATATTTGAAAGGAAGAGCAAATTGCACATAGCAGATTTGCAGTTTCATGTGTAATCATCTTTTTTATTGTACCATGTTATGGAAATGCTTGCTTTATTCCATAAACTAAAAAATGAAACAAATGCCCTTGGAAATTAAAATTGTGAACTTACTGAGAATATTTTTTGCTAGTTGCTGAGAGGTAGCATGTTTTAGGGGACAAAATCACCTGTGTTTGAATCATGCCTCTGCAATCCATTATCATTAGATAACCCTGTAGTCATAGCTAAGTACTTAACCTCTGTAAGCCTCAGTTTCCACATTTGTAAAAAGGGGAGACAGATACAGGGAGTGTCAAAAGGTGATCGAATATTTTAGACACTCTTTATAAACTTTAAATTGCCATATAAGCGTTAATCATTAATATTATTGTGGAAAACCCCTTCTCCTACCCCTACTGGAAATGATGTCACTTATCTTTAATCAAAACACTTTGAGATATCATTCATTAAAGGTACATTTTAGCAGTGATCTTAATCCAAATAATTTAACTACTCTCCTTTAATTAGTAGGTGACCAAGTAGAAGACTGTTGGGTGTAACTGAAATTGGACTTAGCCGTGTAAACCTTGGAGAAAGAAGACCTCTGTTAGATCCCTTTTTCCTTTCTAAGTACAGTTCCTTCCATATAGGTCACCTAAAGCAGTAGACCCAGGGCTAATAAAATAAACAAACTTGCTTCACTAAAATCCAACTGAAACAACAGAGTCAAAACAAACTCTTAATTAGTCAGATCGAAAGACAAAAGGCTTTAGTTCTGGTGGATGGTCCTTGTAAGAGCTTCCTATAAAGCAGATCCAAGGATAACCAATCCACTGAAGAGGTGTCTCTATACAGGCATGCCTCTAGCTTTGGCAAAAGAGATGATTAGGACACTTGCCTAAGAATCAGGAATTCAATGTTTTGAATCCTGCCATCATTTTGAGCATTTCATTGCTTGGAAAAACCCCATAATTTTAGGATAAAATATCCATTTAAATCCATTTAGAATAAATATCCATTTAAAGTAAAAAGGCAACTATTTCTATTAGAGAAAGTAAAAATCAATCACGCTAAATAAAAACATTGTACCTTTCCTTCTTCATACTCATGTGACTATTACTTGAAGAAAAAAACTTGATTTCTTTTAAGAAAAAATAAATTTCTTACTTATTTTTAACATTCTTTTAAAAAAGATTTTGAGTTCCAAATTTTTTCCTGCCTACCCCTGCCCTGTCCACTGAAAAAGAAAGCAATTTTATATCAATTATACATATGAAATCATGTAAAACATATTTACATATTAACTATATTATAACAAATCAAGAAAAATAAAAAAGTGAAAAATAATACTTCAAACTGCACTCAAAATGCATCAGTTCTCTCTCTGGAGGTGGATAGTATTTTTTCATCATGATTTCTACGTATTCTGAATTAACCAAATGGCCATAGCCAAAGGATTATTATTAATTGCTTTATATAAACTTGCAAGGTATTCTCTAATGGAATGTCCCATATATAGAAACATTTGGATATATGTGGTGTAATATTTTTATCATTCTGATTCAGGTATAGATTGTATGCTTTTAAAAATTGTAGATAGAACAAAGTTAGGAGGGATGGCTAACATGTGGATCCATTTGGATCAGAATCCAAAAATATCTTGGCAGACTGGAATATTTTGCCAAATCTTATAAGATGATGGTTAATAAAAATAAATGAAAACCCTTGTATTTGTAGTTTTAAAGAATCACCTACACCAGCACCAAAAGGAAGAGGTATAGATAGAGAGAAAATTCCCAATCAAGATGTTGGGGTTTTAGAGTGTAGGAAGTTCATCTGAAACAGCAGTGTTATGTAGAAGCCAACATGTGATTTGGGCTTGTAATGGTAATATAAATGGGGAGATCTTTCCCATCCATTAATAGGCCCATGTGACTTGCTTAAGTCACATGGAAGCCTAAGACACATGAGTTTGAGTCACATAAAGTCTGTAGTTGTTGTTCGGTCATTTTTCAGTCATATCTGACTCTTCATGACTCTATTTGAGGGTTTTCTTAGCAAAGACACTGGAGTTTTCTATTTCCTTCTCTAACTCACTTTGCAGATGAGGAAACTGAGGTGAACAGGGTTAAGTGATATTCCCAGGATCACACAGCTAATAAATGTCTGAGGTCAGATTTGAATGGGCGGAGTGGGAAGGGTGAAGTAGAAAGGGTGGAAGAGAGCTGAGAGGAAGTTGATTGGAGCAGTTAGAGCTGTGGGAGAGAGAAGAAAAAGGCAGCAAGCTGTGAGCGCTCAAACATGGGAAGCCCCTAGTGGGGGGAAGACCTGGGGATGGCGATGCCCCTACATTGCTATTATGTATATATTTCTTTGTTGCTATGATGGATTCGGCTTTCTGGTGTTGGGATCTGGCTTTCTGGTGTTCAAGTACATGTTTTAGTTCTCTGTCTTCCATATGGAGAGTCTATTATATTTTGCAATTCAGAATTATGCCAGCACATTCATAGCTGCCATCGGAGCTGTGAATATCATGTTGGCACTATAGGGCTGCATAAAGAGAGGCATACTATCAGAACTATTAAGGGGAGAGTCCTATCTATTGTGGCCTACTTGGACCCTGGGCAGCTAGGTGGCACATTGGATAGAGTGCCAGACCTGGACTCAGGAAAACCTGAGTTCAAATCTGGCTTCAGACACTTACTAGATGTGTGAGCCTGGACAAATCACTTGACTTTGTTTGCCTCAGTTTCTCATCCGTAAAATGAGCTGGACAAGGAAATGGTAAATCACTCCAGATGGGTCAGGAAGAATTAGACATGACTGAACAACTGAACAACAACAACATTTGGACCACATCCAGAATATTACAATCAGTTCTCAGTGTCATGTGATTGGAAGAGGTTAATAAGCTATGAAACACACAGGCAGGACTGTCAGGAGGGTGATGTCTCTCCAGATCACAGCAAATGAGGATGGAGATGTTTAAGCTTAGAGGATGTTTTAAGTTCAGGGTTATACTTGTTCTTTTTGGCTCAGGATGGCAGACATGGGAGCAATGCAGAGAAATTGCAGATAGATCAAACTACACAAGGGCTACTTTATAGAAATAGACAAAATAAAATTTATCTAGAAGAGTAAAAGGTCAAGAATCTTAGAAGAAATAATGAAAAATAGGAATGAAGTAGGTCTGGCAATATCTCAAACTATATTACAAATCAATAAGTTAGTGGTAGGTTCTTGACTAAACAAAGGATAAAGATGGTCACAAAAGATAAAATGGATAATTTAAATTATGTAAAATTAAAAAGTTTTTGCCCAAACAAAATTAATTCCATTAGAAGGGAAACAGTTAAGTGGGAGAATAATCTTTCCAATATCTAAGATACATATAGAAAATTTATTCAAATATATAAGGTGAACTCATTACCCAAAAAATGAATGATCAAAGGACATGAATGGTTTTTGAAAGAAGAAATGCAAGAAATCAGCAACCATATGAAGAAATGTTCCAAATAACTCATAATAAGATAAATACAAATTAAGACCACTCTGAGGTACTACTTCTTACCTATAACATTGACAAAGAAGAAAATGGCAATTGCTGAA
This sequence comes from Petaurus breviceps papuanus, assembly GCF_028583685.1. Lineage (NCBI taxonomy): Eukaryota > Metazoa > Chordata > Mammalia > Diprotodontia > Petauridae > Petaurus > Petaurus breviceps. Next base: position 2,677,409 of record NW_027187340.1, read on the forward strand.
AGGGTTGTGAGAGAGGATAGAAATACCAATGCATTATTGGTGAAGCTGTGAATTGGTCAATTACTCTGGAAAGCAATATGAAAGTATTACACCACACTTCTCCTCCCATTCACTAAACTGTGCATACTCTTTGACCCACAACTCGGCACACATCCTGAAGAGGACAAAGGCATACGGAAAGGACTATATTCAAAGCATCACTTTTGTGGTAGCAAAGAACTGGAGACAAAATGGCACATCCATTGGTGAATGACTGAACAAGTTTTGGTATGTAAATGTAATGGAATATTGTTCCATAAGCAATGGTGACTATGGTGGATTCAGAGAAACCTAGGAAGATCATTTGATCATATTGCTTAGAGGGTCCTCAAAGGTTATCTATTTGACTCCATCATTTCACAGATGAGGAAAATGAGGCTTTTTTGTCGTTCAGTCATTTTTCAGTCTTATCCAACTCTTCATGACTCTATTTTAGGGTTTTCTCATCAAAGACACTGGAGTGGTTTTCTATTTCATTCTCACTCACTTTGCAGATGAGGAAACTGAGGCAAACAGGGTTAAGCGATTTTCCCAGGGTCGCAGAGCTAATAAATGTCTGAGGTCAGATTTGAATTTGAATTTGAAGATGAATCTTCCTGACTCCAGGCCTGGCACTCTATCCACTGTGCCACCTAGTTACCCCAATATCACATAGCTAATATTAGAGACTGGATTTGAACCCAGTTTTCTGACTTCAGAGACTGATGCAATGTGAAATGAGCTGAATCAGGGGAACCACTTATACATATAATGACTACAATAATTTAAAAGAAAACAACCTTGAAAGACTTACAAACTCTAACCAATGCAATAGCCAATAATGAGCAGTCACTTTACAAGACTGATGAAAAATGCTTCCCACTTTTTTTTTAGAGAAGAAGAGAGGGACCACTGGTACAAAATGAGACAAACAGTTTCATACATGGCCAAAGTGTTATTTGTTTTGCTTGATTATATTTGCTTTTTCCAAGGCAAATCTTTTACTGGAGAGGAGGGTGAAGTGTGGAATGTATGGAAGAGTAAGTAATGGTGATACAAAAAAGTGAAGAAAGGGAAGAAAAGATCCATCAATTAAGCATTTTTAAAACATACAGAAGAGAGAAGAGGAAAGTTAACAGAGGGACATGTACAAGTAAGACAGTTTTATTAACATCATATTTAATTTAATATACACTTAAAAGCAAATTAAATAACAAAAGTTCATAATTTTATATGCAATTCCTTTTTCTGTTCTTTGAATATTAAAACGTTTATGTTGATGCTTGCTAAATTGAAATGATGTTGGCTATACTGAATCATTTGTTTATTAAAATTTTATCTGTTAAGGTTATAAGATAACTCCCAAAGACTCATGATGGAAAGGGACATCCACATCCAGAGAAAGAACTAGAGGCTGAATGAAGATTGAAGCAGACTACTTGCTCTCTCTCTTTTTGTTGTTGTGTTTTGTCCCTTCTTTCTCATTGTTCACTCCATTGGTTATAATCCTTCTTTACAACTCGACTAATGTTTAATGTGAAGGTATTTGTAGATCTTATATTTGATTGCATGCCATCATGGGGAGGGGGAGGGGAGAATAGAAGGAGGGGGAGAAAATTTGAAACTCAAGGTATTGTGGAAGTGAATGTTGTAAACTAAAAGTAAATAAAAAATTTTTAATAAAAGAAAAAAATGTATTTGCTAAATTCATAATAACATAACATGTATTTTAAAAACCGGAGAGGAAGAATTTGGCTTGACATAAGAAATAACTTGGTAAAAATTCTGAAAAAGGAATGGGTTGCTTTGAGAAGTAATGGATTTGCCCTCACCAGATAACTCCCAGGAAAGACTGGTTGACCACTCTGAAAGACTACTGGGGAGAATATTCTTGTTCAAGTTCAGGATGGACTAGATTGCCTCTGAGATAATTTCCAACTCAGATATTCAATCTTATTCTATCCTTGTATCTATTTTTATCTTTGTGCCTTTTGAGAAGCCAGCTAGGTCAGTGAAAAGAGTGATGGATATGGAGTCAGAGATTCTTGTCTAAAATCCTGGCTTTGCCACTTACCTGTGTAAGAATCACAAAAATGATCACTTCCAAACCACTTCCATAATACTTTGTGTATTAACCTTTCTGGGGCCTCAGTTTCTCATCTGTAAAACGAAGGCACTGGAACAGATAGCTAACATAGCTACTACTAATAAATAGCATTTTAGTACTTCAAGGTTTGCAAGGTGCTAACAATATGCTAACTCATATAGTTTGTTCCTCACAACAACTCTGTGGCGTAGGGGTTATTATTAGTCTTATCTCACAGATGAGGAAAACAAGAAATTAAGTGACTTGGCCAGAGTAACCAACCTAGTAAACGCCTGAAGCAAGATTTAAACTCAGGACTTTCTGACTCTAAAGCCCAGATTCTATTCCCTGTGTCTCCCAGTGGCCTCACTAACAGATGATCTCTAAGATCTCTCTAAGTCACTCTCATGTGATCCTATGACGTCCCTCACCTAGCACCAATGCTTCATAAATGTTTCTTGAGTTTAACTGAATAGAAGTGTAGTGACTTCTTTCCTGGAAAGTGTTACATTCCTTTCACACCTGGAAGGATATTTCAACTAGACAGTTGAAGTGTAAGACACTTTTAACTGTGTCACTTCAGGTAAATCACCTAAGCTCTCCAACCTTAGTTTCCTCATTCATAACAGGAAAGGTTTGGACCAGATGATCTCTAATGTGTTTTCTGGCTTAGTTTGAGTCTATGCTGACCCTATAGGTTGGCTTGGGCAATGTAGAGAGAATCCCCAAACCATCTACTTTGTAGACAAGCATCAAACAGCTATGGGTCAGCTTTCATATTCTACTGTCTCATATGTAACATGTTAAGAAGAAAATTTGAGAGACATATGAATGAAGGGTTCATTTTAAGCGAAAGAGTATTTGTCGTTTGGATTTTTTTTAATTGAAGGCATTTTGGGAGGAATTTGCAGGAGTTTTAAGCCTCTGTTAGAAATCTCTATACAAGTCCTGAAACTTCTGAATGCAAAGAAGCACCAACTTAAAACCACAGCCATGTGTGTCAGCATGCCTTGCTCCATGTATATCTATGCTCCTAACCATAAGTGAACTTTTGCTTATCACTGCTTAAGTTTTACCCTTTGAAAAAAATGAGCATTAAGTTTTATATTTTTGCCTTCTCAATGGAAGGGGAAGAGGGGAAGGAGGAAGAGAATTGGAAACTAAAAATTAAATAAAATTGAATTAAAAAAAGAAAAAAGAACCATTAAAATAAATTCACATAAAAACAAAACATTCCAAACTTGCTGTCTAATTCTGGATGTCAGGTAAAGCGATCATTCTTTGTCGACAGCAGGGAGACATTAAGAAGCATTGTGGTAAATGTGAATTCCTGAATTAAAAAGCATATGGTCCCTTTCACTTGAGAATTTAAAATATCAAACTAATATCGTTCTTGTTTAAGAGAAACAAGCTATAGAAAAGTAGTGATTTGTCATGGTGTTGCAACCTGGCCATGGTAAACCTGGAATTCAATATGCCTTGTCAATCCCTAGATAAAAATTATTATTGAACTATAAATGAAGGAACTATTTATTAATATTTATGATCACAAAATGGTTTATTTTTTATAACTAGAAGTTGTTTTAATTTTTTAATTTAATAAGTCACTAATATTACTGTGGATATTATATAAAGGAAAAGAACATTGGACTTGTAGTCACAAGAATACTGGGTTTTGGTTCTGGCTCCTTTCACATACATGTTATCTAGCTATGAGCATGTCTTTTAACTTCTTGCCTCAATTTCCTCATCCATAAAATGGGGATAATACAGGTATTTACTTATTTCACAGGACTGTGGAAATTGCTTTGTAAACTATAGTTATGAAAACAAATCTCCCTTTGTTTAGTGTTATTTTCTTTTTAAAAATTTTCTCTTATTGAACTTATGCCAACAAAAATGAACATTTCAATATAAAATATATATTTTATTTATAATTTATTATATTTTATAATTATAATTAATAAACATATAATTATATATAAATATATATAATTTTAAAATTTATATTGAAAATATAAAATATATAAATATTAATAAATATAAATAAATATAAAATATAGAAAATAGAAAAAGTATGCGACTGAACTATATATTATGGTTTTAAAAAATATATATATTAAATCTAACACTGGTTTTACTTATTTTTTGCTTTTTGGACGGCAATTGGGGTTAAGTGACTTGCCCAAGGTCACACAGCTAGAAAGTGTGCAAGTGTCTGAGACTAGATTTGAACTCAGGTCCTCTTGACTCCAGGGCTGGTGCTCTATTCACCACGCCACCTAGCCACCCCCTATAACACTGGTTTTAAAAAGTCTTTCTTCTATTCAGATTCTGAAGAGTTGCTATGTTCCATGCTATAAAATACCAAGGAAAATGATAAATTGCCATAAATTATGCTACATAGCTGAGATTATTTTTGTTTAGCTTCTGAATTACATTAAATTCTACATAATCCCAAACTGAAAGTTTTGCATATATATCCCTAGAGTGTCAATTTAATGAACAATACATCTGCATGGAAAAAAAAAAACAACTTCTGTTTATTTCAAAGGTGGTTGTCAGCCTAAAGATCTTTTGTCAGTTTGAAAGAGCCAACCTTTAGCTTTGACACTGAAATGCTAATCAGCACCTTGGAGTTTGAAATAAATGAAAATGTGATGCTGTCAATCAGGATTTTTTAAAAAGCTAACTGCTGGGAATGTAAAAAAGACACAACATTTAAAATCTTATAAGTGCATTTCATTTAAAAGTAGCAATACCATAAGATCTAGGTGATAGTGTAATACACTAATAAGTAGATGAACTATTTTAATCATTTAATCATGTATTTCTTCATTCAACCATAAAACACTTTCAAGAAACTGACCCAGAGCTTTTTCTACCAAATATATTGCATAGATGAAATTCAGGTGCTTAATTTTCTCTCACTTTGCAAAACCATGTGTGATTTACATATCCTTTCAAATTTGCGGTAATCCAGGAAAGGAGCAAAATGGCTTGTCTTTATATGGAGTAAAAATACATGGAATTAATAAGAAAATGGCTGACTTAAATAATCGCCATAGAAATAAGTTTTTCTATGAGAGGAACAGAGCTTTTAAAACTGGGAGTCTGTGTCCACAGGACAAATGCAGGAGAGAACACAACCCTTCCTATGGCCTTGGGAAGGGATGTGATGTAAAAATATATATATATAATCCCATATCTTCCACCAGTTGTGTGGAAAACAGGTTGTGTGACCATTACTTTACCCACTTTGTCTTTCTCAGCCTTAGTTTCCTTATTTACAAAATGAAGGACTTAACAGGGTTCTCTCCCTAGCTCTCTATCTCTCCCTCATCAGATGAGTTACAAATCCTATCAGTCTTAGCTCCACAATAATCATTCTCTTACATTCTCATTCCTCAGTGCAGGTCCTCAGTATTTCCCACCACTTTGACCATTTATTATAATCTTCTACTACAAGTTTTCCTTGCCTTTAGTTTGTCACCCTCTATAGCCCAACCTTTAACAGATGCTAAAATAGCCCTGACTGACTCCTCTGCTCACACATCTTCAATGGCTCAAACATTGTCAAGAGGATATAACTCCTTAAGTCTGGCAATTAAGGCTCTTCACCATCTGGCTTCAACTTTCCTTTCAAACTTTGCTGCACAAAACCCCCCTCACAAACTTTATGATCCACTCAACCCAAACTATTGGGATTATAGGATCACACTATTTAAAGCTGGGAAGGATTTTTAAAAGTCCAACTCTTTCATTTTTCAGATTAAAAAAAAGAGATTCAGAGATACTAAGTGACTTGCCTAAGGTTTTTCAGTTACTTTAGAAGACCTGTGACTTAAACTCACATTTTCTGACTTCCAATGTTTCATTCACTAGATCACTGTGAGAATGCTTTTTAAAATTTTAGTTCTTGTTAAAGATCTAAGATGTTTAATTCCCTGCTTTGGTGCATAGGTTTTCCCGGTGTTGTCTGTTTGTTTATTTTTTGTTTTTCTTTTAGCATTAGCTAGTGGATTTTTAGAAACCAAACCAAACCAACCGAATAACTATAAACCAGGTTAATTTCCCCCCTGCCCAAATAATAGTTATAACTGGTCATTGCATTTTTTATTAAAGCCTTGAGTCAACTTCACCTAAGCCCTTAATTTATATAATAGTGATAGCTATTCTACAAAACTAGTGACAGACTGAAGTAACATCTCCAAGAAACAAGGATATCCTTAAATCCTACTCTCATTATTCACTGGCCCAAGGACCAGCTGCCACTTTGGAGACATGCAATCAAAGGGTTTTGTCCTTCATTGGAAAAACACAAAAACAATGACCAAGTCTTTAGCATACAATTTTAAAAGACACTTCAAAACATTTCTCACAGGATTGTGAGGACTTGTGAGTAAAAGAGGTCCTTCATTTTACAGAAAAGAAACTGAGGCACAAAGAGATTAGGTAACCTGCTGGTTACACAGCTGATACATGTCTGAGGCAATATTTAAACTCAAATCTTCCTTCCAAGTTCAGTTCCTTATTCAGTGCACTCTGGGGGTATAACTTAATTGGGTAGAAAAAACAAATGGACCAGGGAAATGTCAGGACTGACTGTTCTTAGGAAGGCTAATTTACTGAATATCATTTCTTTCTTTGACTGCCTCAAGGTCATGGTTCTGAACTCTACTTATGACTATTTCACAAAAGGTCAGCATTTAAACTGAATACATCAACTGACCCGAGGGTATGCCCCACAACTGGAATTTTGTTGAATCAATTATGGGCATCCATTCATTTTATTTTTATTCATTTCTCTCCTAAAATCAGAATGCATACAAGCATCCCTAATAACTTGAGGCTTCATACTGTTTGAATCCCCTTGAAAATGGGGCATGTCTACTGGGCAAATCAATAATATTTCAGCCAATAGGTCATAAGACTTATTGCTGGAAGGGATCATCTTATGTCCAGAACAAGTTCCTTAAAATAAGACCATGGTGATCAATGATAAATGAAGCTGTCATTCTTAAGTTCCTTCAGGGCAGTGAAGATGTATTACTTCTTTTTGTATACTCCCAAGGACTGAGCAAAACTTGTTGTACATAGCTCTTCCCTGGTACCATTTTGTATTCTCCTGCTTCTGTGTATTTTTTTCAATGCTTGAAACACACTCCATGCTCATCATGACCCAGCAAAATTCTCCTCCTTCAAGTTCCAGCTCATGAAGCCATTAGTGACTGGCATGTAATAGTCATTTAATAAATGTGGATTGACTTAGCCATGTGACCTTGGGCAAGTCACTTAACCCTAATTGCCCTCCAAAAACAAAACAAAAAAAGCTTCAGTTTTTTGGGCGGCCAAGTGGCACAGTGAGTAAAGAGCACTGGCCCCAGAGTCAGGATGACCTGGGATCGAATCCAGGCTCTGATACTTAGCACCACACTCAGAAATAACTGGCTGTGTAACCTTGAGCAAGTTACTTAACCCCAATTGCTTAAAAAAATGTGGATTGATTGATAACTTCAAACAGAAGGTCATAGGATCACATGTCTAACTCCAGAAGGTACCTTGAAGGCCATCTACTCTAAATCTTTCATCTTACAGATTAGAAAATACAGTGCCTAGTACACAGCAAAAACTTAGTAAGTGCTTGTTGACTGATTGAACAAGGCCCAAGAAAGTTCAGCGACTTGCCCTAGGTCATACAAGTAGTAAAGGTCAATAGTATGGTATCAATATTGCAAAAATGAACAATTCCAAAAGACTTAAAAAATTCTGATCATTGTAATAATTATCAACCATGATTCCGGAGGGCAGATGATAAAGAACAATGTCCATCTTATGACAAAGAAGTGATGAACTAATATGCAGAATAAGAATGATTTGTGGGTGTGGCCAATGTGAGAATTTGTTTTGCCTTATTTGCTTTATGCTTATGTATTACAAGGGCTTTGTCTTTCTTTTCTTCCCCCAGTGGAGGGAGAGGGGGTGTAGGAGAAGTAGAGAGGAAAAGATAAATCTTTGATAGTTGCAAAAAACAATTTTTTAAAAAAAGGAGCAAGGGTTAGAAATAGAATTTGAACCCAGATTCACTGAATCCAGAGCCAGTACTCTGCATTGTACCACAATGATTTCCAAGATAATTTCTTATTCAAATTTTCCCAGAGCACTCTGTCTGAATCTTTTCTTTACCTCTATCATATTCAATTTTACATCCTATTTCTTATATACATGTCATAGCCTTACTATTAGACTGTAAGCTTCTTGGGGTAGAGAATATATTGATTTTCCTTTTATTTTGTATCCATAGTGCTTAATATATATAACAGACATTTAAAATGTTCATTGAAATGAATATTCATTGAGTCAAAATCCCAAATTCATCTTGGTTCCTTATTCTACACATTCATAATCTCAAATCCTTATAAAATTCAAAACTAGCTTCACATCAGTAAAAGTATGAGAGGAATTTCTAGAATTATCTGAAAATAATTAGTTCCTATGCTTGAGCCTCTGTGTCATGGGGCTATTCCCGCCTCCCCCCCCCCCCAGTCCTCAAATTCTTAAAGTAGTAACAAAGTCATTGTAACTGTGTATAACTCTGCCTCACTTAAATCCAATTCATGCACAAGTTATCACCCATCATGTAGTGATGTCATTGGTCCTCTCTGAAAATAAAGAACAAATAATAACAATGACAGCAACAAAACAGTAACAGAATAAAACTCCATTCCTTAGAGGTAGCTCAACGGAGGCAGCTATGGAATCATGTATCTGACAATACCCCATTTTAAGTTTTATATAAGAGAGAAAATTTCAATAAAAACATAAGAAATGTCATGAGCATGAACTATAAATGGGTTAAATTTGGACATTATTAATACCCAACTGGGTCAGATGAAAGGTCCCTTATCTATCCCAATTTAGCTCTATAGGATATTTTGTAGGAGGGCATGTTTGTCCTTCCTCCTCTTGTCAATCTTACAATGTGGTTGGTGAAATGGTTATTGTTAGTGATATGAACCTTGCCCCCTCCCATATCTAGCTTTCATTCATTTAATTGCTATGCCTAATATTATGTGGCAATGTCTCAAATAAGGGCTTAATATTAAAAAAAAAACAAAAAGAAGTAACACAATATGTAAGATCAATAGCCATTCCCCAATGGATAAGTGAGCAAAGGACATGAACAAGCAATTCTCAAAGGAAGAATGGCAAACTATTAAAAACAATTTGAAAGATTGTCCCAGATCACTAATAATTAAAGAAATAAACATCAAAACAACACTAAACTTTCACCTATCACTCAGCAAATTGGCAAAGATGACAAGAGATGGGAATATTCAATGTTGGAGGGTTTGTAGAAAGATACATTCACTAATATTGTTGGTGGAGCTGTGAACTGGTCCAATAATAGCAACTGATATTTTCAGGGGTCCTGAGATTGCTCTGCAGGCAGAGAGTGAATTGATGAGGACACTGGCAATGTATATTGTGGCTTTGTTAAGCTTTGTCTCCCCAGGAACAGAGATTGCTGAGAATTTGCCTCGGGTCAAGATGAAGAAAAGACCTCTTTTGGGGTGTTAAATGCTGTGGTGATATCTTAACCTTGCTGTAGCTCAGGAGTAGATGGCCTTTGTGCTCTCCACTGCCCCTTTTGAGAAGGTGCTTGGTGTTAACTGATGATAATTGTAGTTCAGTTGTGATCCAGGGGTGGGAAACTTGCCTTTTTGTGCTCTGTGATTGACCAAAAGGATATACTTTGTTTATGATTGGAAACTAATCTTAATCTCCATTTGAGAAGAGAGACTTTGTGATTGACTAAATGAATGTACTTTCCAGGGGTGGTGTAGTACTTGGAAATTATTGAATCATACTTGGTGAATGCCGTATTTTGATTTTCTCTATTCTATGAATGTTTTGCGCTAATTTGTCACTGAATAAAATGGAAAATTACTATGCTGGTATTCCGAACCTTGGAAGTTGCCTTTGCTTGGCATTACACCTATATCTAAACCCTTAAAAATAATGCATGCTAAAGTTAGAAGGAATTTTAGACATCATCTAGTCCCACTCCCAAGAGTTCTAAAGACCACAGTGGTTAAGTGATCTGGCCTAAGCTGTATAGGCAGGTAATATCAGAATCAAGACTTAAGCCTAGGTCTCCTGATTCCCAGTAGTGCCCTCCCTCTAGATCTTGTATCCTAAGAGCTGGTAAACAATTTGTGTTTTATCTTTCAAAATTTTATAGACAAATGCTGTCTTTGTTTAGAGCACTTAAGACATTCTTTACACTTTGGTAGGAAAATCTTTAGAGGTTATTGTAGCTAAAAAATTCAACATTCTGTGACCATTCTAATGATGAACCTCTCAAAGAAAGGCTTGGCTGGTCCTCAGACAGTCTATCAGCATTCATCATCCCTAAAGAATGCTAGGTATAGGGGTGGCCAGGTGGTGCACTGAGTAAGAGCGCCTGCCCCAGCGTCGGGAGACCTGGGATCAGTTCCGGCCTCAGATACTTGGCACCCACACAAAATAACTGGCCATGTAACCTTGAGCAAATTACTTAACCGCAATTGCTTTAAAAAAAAAAAAGAATGCTAGATGCCTTTTCAGGTAGTAGAATTTGTTAGTCTCCAAGTATTCAGTGTCACTTTTACACTACAATCTGAAGAGGACTTTTGTGGAAGTAGAGTGTCCAAAGAGGGAAAGATATTTATTTTGAAACCAACACTCTCTTTCCCCACATGAAAACACAATGAGCTTTGGCAAAACAAAAACAATATGATGGAAAGCATATGGAAGGAAGCAAGTAGCAAAGCTCAGGATTTGAACACAGATATTCAGAAACTCAAAATAGGACCCCAAAGCCAATCTCCCCTAACTTATCACAATTCTTTTTATTTTTTGGACAAAGAGTAAAAGATTGTAATGTTTGATAGCATTTTTAAATTGGACTCATTGTTAACTGGGCAGCAAGGTGGTGCAGTGGACAGAGCACCAGGCCTGGAATACCTGAGTTCAAATTCAGCCTCGGACACTGACCTCAGACAATTACTAGCTGTGTGACTCTTGACAAGTCACTTAACCCTGTTTGCCTTAGTTTCTTCATCTGTAAAATGAGGTAGAGAAGAAAATGGCAAATCACTTCAGTATCTCTGCCAAGGAAACCCCAGATGGGGTCACAAAGAGTTAGAAACAACACTTTTATTAGATTATTTTAATTTAGAGATAGAATCTAGGATTGTACATTCAAGTGTACTTTTGCAGAAAAATATTATCAAAAACTGAAGGAGTAGAAAGAGAAAGTATGGTAGAAAGTAAAACATCCATAATAAATGCTGCTCATTGATTGTTAGGATAGAATAAGGACTCTTCGAAGATAGAGAGACTTTTTCAAAGTAGAATATCCCATCTCAATACATAGGGAGAGAGAGAGATATATATTCAGTGTGAAGCAGATAGAATGAAAGCCAGATAAGTAAGCACTATACACTGGTGGCAGAAGGACTGCCTGACTAGAGTGGTTTAATCTTATAAATCATTTAGAAGAATAGCAGCAGTGTCTGGTACGTAGTAGGCACTTAATAAATATTTATTGATTGACTGATAGTCCTTCCTGATTGAAGGAAAACTCTTGTTAAAGAGTTTGATCTTGAGAAAATTGTACTTTGAGAAACTAGATCTGATCCAATAAGTGGGGCAAGATAGACAAGAGAAAATGAGGTGACTGCATAGGTGAAGTAAAGTGGGGATGAATTTTAGGATCTCTCAGCTTTGGAGAAGAAGAAAGGTTGTATACTAACCAGGAGCCTGCTGATGGATGATCATATATGAAGGGAAGGAGGTAGCCAGTCACTTGTATATTTTGGGAAGATGTCTAATAGTATATGAGAGAAATTTTTAACCATGTTGTGTCATAGATCCCTTTGGCAGTCTGATGAAACCAATGGATCCTTATTCAGAATAATTTTAAAAAAAATCATAATTGAAGGAAATTCCAAATGTCAGTTAGATGTTAATGAAAATAAAGGTGTAATTTTTCCCCATTCAAGTTCACAAACCTCCTTGAAATCTAATCACAGATTTCTTGGGAGGTTGTCTGTGAACCCCAGGTTAAGAACTCCTGGTATATGACATTTTCATAAGTACCTAAAAAGGTTAGTTGGTACACTAACTCTGTGTCTCTTAAGGCTAAATACTGATGGGCAATTAGCTGTACCAAACAGTACAGTATTTCATAAAGTGCTTGCATTTTTTCTGCATCTCTGAGTGATGGCATCCTGCTGTAGTTATCAGATTACCCTAAAAGGCACAATCAAGAACCAGCATACATTTCTATAGAAATTATTTCACAAGTTCAAACACCAAACTCAAATGTTCCAGATCTGTTCCTATGGAAACACTTTGTATGGGGGGGAAGGGAAGTGGACTTAGTTTAAAAGTTCAGAATATTTCTTAGCATGAAATCAAAATGAAATTCAAAACATATGTGTTGACAATCCAAGATCACTTGGAATGTTAAAGCAAAACATATGAAAAAAAAGCAGTTCTGTTACATTGATCTGAGTAGAATGTGCTGGTTGGGACACACTGGCGGGGGCTTTATCTGCATGGGGCTGAGGAAATTCATTATTCACATTGAAATTAGTGATGGACAGAATATTTTAACTACAAATTCAGCATTAGAGATGTGGTTTAAATAATTGCTTCAGTTAAGCCTCCCTTTACTCAAGCTGCAAAAAGAAATTATGGAAAATCTTTTTGTAGATCTTGAAATATCAAACAATCTAGAACAGTATGATTCTAACCAGCAGCAAAAGCTAGATTTCAAAATATCTTGGATTTAACACATTCTAAAGCACATTTTTCTCCAGTGACATCCTTTTTTTCTTTTTCTTTTGGCACATTTTAGAGCCCTACTTAATTTCAGGAAAAACTGAATAGCATGTGTTTCTAACTCATTTGCACCTGAATATTCAGATATTGATTTTTTTTAAGTAAAGGAATAATTAGGAAAGATTTGTAAATAACTTTTAAAGATTTCTCTATTCAAAAGAAAAGATCCATTTTCAAGGTTAAATAAATTCTTAATCCATGAAGTCTGTTATAAAAGCACTGCAGGTGACCTTAGGCAATCAATCAACAAATATTTACAAAGCATCTACTATGTTCCAGTCACTTATCTGGGCCCTGGAGAGAAAAGATAAGAGTAAAACAGTCCTTTACATTCAAGAATCTTTGATTCTAATGGACAAGACAATATGCAAATGCAGAGGAGATCTAAGATGACCTGGGATGGGATGGGGGGAGTACTAGCAACTGGGGAACCAGGACAGCCTCACGAAGAAGATGGTGCTGGAATTGAGTCTTGAAGGACTCACTCAGCATCAGCTACAGTAAGTTCAGTTAACCTCTCAATGCAGATGACTCCCAGATCTGTCCATCCAGCCTCAGTCTTTATTCTGAGCTCGAGTCACTTGTCAATATCTGCCTATTGTATATTTTGAACTAGATGCCCTGTAGGCATGTCAAACTCAACGTCCAGAACTGAACTTTTTATCACCATCCTGCCCCTGCCTCACCCCTCTTCCAAATTTCTCTATTTTTGTTGGAGCCAGTCTCTCAGGTTCATAACTTTGGTGGCTTCCTGGGCCCCTCACCTTCACTATCCCTACATATCCATTCAGCTGCCAAATCTTGCTGTTTCTTCTTCCACATCTTTGGCATACACTCCTTTCTCTTGATTCACACAATGACCACACTTATTCAAACCCTAATTACTTCTCACTTGGCCTTCTGCAACAGCTAACTAATTGGTCTCCAGTCTCAAGTTTCTCTCCAGAAAACTGCCAAAATGATTTTCCTAAAGTGCATATTTAATAGTGACACTCCCTACCCCTACTCAGTAAATGCCAGACAAATATAAACTGGGTCAAATATAAACCCCTTTGTCATTTATAGTTGTTCTAGTCTGGGCTGAGTTAACAGCAAGTCTCCTGGTAGTTCAGAACAAAATGAAACACTCATATGTCATTCAATTTGAGAGACAGAGACAGAGAGAGACAGAGACAGAGAGAGACAGAGACAGAGACAGAGACAGAGAGAGACAGAGAGACAGAGAGAGACAGAGAGAGACAGAGAGAGAGAGAGCGAGACAGAGACAGAGACAAAGAGACAGACAGACAGAGAGAGAGAGAGAGAGAGAGAGAGAGAGAGAGAGAGAGAGAGAGAGACAGAAACAGAGACAGAGACAGAGACAGAGACAGAAAGAGTTACTTAATCATAAGAAGAATATATTCAAACAAGGATAGGCATTGAGGACAGCTGAGTGAAGGTCTCTTGCCTGATCTACCCACTGCCAAGCTCCAAGTGGCAATAAGAAAGTGATGTCAGTAGTCTAAGCTTGTAGTCTCCTGAGCCAAGCAAGTCTTGAGGGATGTCTCTATACCTTTTAAGGATAAGAAGGCAGGGCTAACACATTGATTCTGGCCCAAGAGCTACAATCTGATCCCATTCTACATTATTACACATGGCTCCCCTCTACATATTCCATGGTGTAGCCATGTTAACCTTGTTGGTGTTCTTCACATACATGACTCCATCTCCCATCTTTCTGCCTTTTCACTGCCTTGTTTCTCATGCCCAGAATGTCCTTCCTGCCCACATTTGCCTCTTGGAATCCCTTGTTTCCTTCAAGACTCAATTCCAGCACCATCTTTATGAGGCTGTCCTGGTTCCCCAGTTGCTAGTACCTTCCCCCCCCACCCCCCAAGTCATCTTAGATCTCCTCTGTATTTGCATGTAGTCTTATCCACTACAATAAAAGATCCTTGAATGTAAGGACTAGTTCCCTTTTATCTTTTCTCTCTCCAGGGCCCAGAACAGTGACTGGAACACAGTAGATGCTTTGTAAATGTTTGTTGATTGACTGCCTAAGGTCAGTGCTTTTAACAGACTTCGTAGATTAAGAGAAAAAGAGAAGAGGATCCAGAACGGAGCATTGGAGAGAATACTACAGATAGGGAGAATGACATGTATGATGATTCAGCAAAGGAAACTGAGAAGAAGTGCTCAGACAGGTTAAGCAGAAAAGCAAGAGAGCAGTTAAAATAATAATAATAGCTACCTAACTTTTATATCATGCATACATATTATGTGCCAGGCACTGTGCTAAGCATTTGACAAATATTATCTCATTTGATCCTCCCAACAGCCTTGGCTATATTTACGCCCATTTTACAGATGAGGAAACTGAGGCAAAGAGCAGTTAAGTGACTTGCCCAGAGGCAGAGAGCTAACAGTTAAGTGTTTGAGGCCAGATTTGAACTCAGGTCTTCCTCACTCCAGGCTCAGTCCTCTAAACACAATGTCACCTAGCTGTTCAGAAACTCAGAGACTCAAAGAAGAAAGAGTATCCAGGAGAAGAGTGTGGATGACAATGTCAACTGCTTTATATAAGTCCTTTAACTTCTCTCAGCCTCTGATGCCTCATCTAAGGTCCCTTTTGGCTCTAAATCTACAATCCTAAGACCTTCCAACCTTAACAAGAAGAGAAGATAGAAAGAAATTCATGTAAAGATAATAGAGGAAAACTTTTTTAAAAAAATTAAATGATGTGAAAAGAAGTTTTTTAGAATAGAATCATACCATGTTATAGAAAAATGTATTTATTGCTCATCAACAAATATGTTAGAATGAGAAAAATAATGTAGAATCAGAGAATGCAATCATCCAGCCCTGCTTCCTCACTATACACACGAGGAAGGGGAATTCCAGAAGGGAGGGCTGCTCAGGCCCACAAGCCAGCAGCCACGCCAAAGCTAAAGACCAGTCTAATTTTCTTCCCATTACACTTCTCTGTCCTTGAAGTTATGTTGTAATTTCACAAGAAAGGGCAATGGAAGGCAGACTAAAATAATACCCAACCCCAAACTTAAGAGTGTAAATGACATCTCTATTCTATGGCAAGAGAACTGTGAATCTCACTATGTTATTTGAGGGGCATCAGCACCATTCTCTTTGCATCAGCCCCATCCATCTGTAAAATTAATACCTTCAATGTGTATGTCAAATAAGATTTGGTGGTTAGATTTACTAAATTTACTATATTTGTGGAGGTGATTTTTCCCACAGGGTCTCAGTTTCCTCTGAGGACATCAGACTAGCTAGCCTCTGAGGTAATTTTCAACTCTAATTCTAATGAAGCTAACACCATACCCGTCAGACAGTTGGCACTCAATAAATGCCTCTTGACGTAGATGAATCCTATGGTCTTAAACTAAAGGGGATAGAGGACCAGGTGCATGACATGCCCAGCACAGTATCAAAAATCTAAACAAAAGCATGTCTCCTGGACTTAATGCTCCATGTCAATATCTCATGATTTCCTTCTCAAGTTTCTCCAAAGAAAATTCTACATAAGTATGAAACTTTTTAATTCTAAAATAGAGGTTTGAGAAGTTGGTGTTTTAAGAAAATAGGATATATATTTGTAGTAAATTTCAAGGTGTAGAGTGGTGAGGGATATCCATACAGACTCCTGCAAAGGAAAGATTTGCTACACGTTCTTCACACCCCTTCCAGTTCTACATCAAATGGAAGCAAAGAGGTAAGAGAAAGAAATGGGACAAATGGCTAAGAAGGGGAAATTTTGAGAAATTAATAAATTAATTGGATGATTTTAGCAATATTAAAAAATTATAAGGAGTGAGATAAATTATTTCTATGGAGTTCGCTTATAATAAGCAAGAACAGCCTGTTAGAAAGGGGTGGACTACTACGATTGCCCCTTTGCTGTTAACTTTCACGTTAGCCCAGAAAGTATTCCAAAGTTATTAAAGCAAATTACACCTTATATATTGATGAACCCTTCCTGATTAAGGATCTTTAAAGGGAATGATGTGCCCTATCTTGCCTTAGAACATCAAATCTATAGGGCTGGTTCCTGAGAAAATAAGAAATGATACTATGCCAAATATTTTCAAGAAATGCAATGCAAATTGTGACAGCAGTAAAGGAAGAATGCAAGAAACATACAATAGATGTAAAATTCATGGAGTTCAAATATTGGCAATGTAAATAAGTTCCTATTAGTTAGTCAGACTATTTAATGAGTGTATAACAAATACGGAATTCTTTACTAGGTGCAAAGGGCAGATATATGGAAATAATAAACCCAGTTTCTGCCCTAAGGGAGTCTAATTTGGAAGACAGCACAGGCAAACATAGAATAAACACCACTGGAAACATGCAAACAAGTATAAAAATAAGCTGTAGTTATACATGCAAATATTGAGGGAATTATGTCAAAATGGATGGAAAGTATGTGATATAAAAAGAGTGACAGCATAAAATTATCAGATTTTATTGATATAGAGAGCTCCCAGATGAGGAAATTCTTTCTACTAATGGAGGTCAGCAACTTCTCTGCAACTTAGTTTTACAGAATTGCCTAGACCCTAGAGCACTGAGAGATTAGGTGATTTATCCAGGATCACACAGAGGTATGTGTCAGAGATAGGAAGTGAACCCAAAGCGCTCCTGGTTCTGAAACCAGCTCTCTATCCACTCTGACATAATGCCTAGCTTGCATAAAATCATATGAACCAAAAAATAACTGAAATTGAAATCTCACAGAAAGATTTATTAGAATTGATGGGCTAGCTAGACCGTGAAGTAGAAATACAGTCTCACCATAAAATAACAAGATTCCCTTATTTGCATTTATCTTAATACAAACATCCTAGAAGTCATACATGTAAATGAGTCTTCTCATTCAAATGAATGTCACTGTAAGGGAGCATATACTTAGTTTGATGTTATCATTGACCAAAATGTTTTAGGAACTCATCTTTTGAAATTTGTCAAAAAATCAGAGTTGGTTCTGGAGGGGCTCTTAGAAGTTCACCTTGGGGCGGCTAGGTGGCGCAGTGAATAGAGCACTGGCCCTGGAGTCAGGAGGGCCTGAGTTCAAATTCAGCCCCAGACACTTAACACAAAAACTAGCCCTGTGACCTTGGGTAAGTCACTTAATCCCAAGTGTCCTCCAAAAATCAAAACAAACAAAGAAAAAAGAAGTTCACCTCATTTTACAGATGCAGAAACTGAGACCCTGAGATGCTAAACAACACACAGGTTGTCAATGGCAGAGCCAGGATCCAAACTTGGGTTCTGAGACTCCAGATTTCATGTTCTTTTTCCTGTCACCTCTCAGGTCAGGTTTAGTGTCACTCATTCTCCAACCAGCTTTTGTTTTGGACCAAAAACAGTCTTTCCCAACTTGACCTCCAATTTTATTCACTGAACTTGATGCTAAAGGATTTTTGACTATTTTCAAAAATTCAATCCACTCTCAAAAGATGAATATTTGTCACCACTCAGATCCTTCAAAAGACTTTGCTATGGGACCTGTAGGCTTTAAAAGAATTCTTATTAGATTCTTTTTTCATACACACTAGCTGTTTTATGGCCATTCTGCTTGTGTAATTGGCTTGCTTACAGAAAATCCTCCCAAACCAGAGATGGCTTAGGAAATTATAATTTGGTCCTCTGTTAGGCTGTTTCTTTTCAGCTGTGGAATTCATGTTTATCTTTAGCCCTCCTACTTCCATCTGGTTTCACCTAATGGTTTTCAATTATTAATCCCTTCTGAGTGAGAGAGGCTGGACCAGTAAACTAAGAGACCTACACAAGGGATTACCAAGCTCTATGTGAATTTTTTTCATTGGTACATGATGGTAACACCCTAAAGGGGACCGGAACATCCTTGTACACTCCTGATAACATATGAAATGGATGATGTCACATTGTCTTCAATTTGTCAGTGTGTACACATTAGAAATGAAGTGTGAATGGCTGGCAGCTTCATCAGCTCTGTGATGATGGTAAAACAATCTGTCTGTACCTCAGTTTCCACAACTTTGAAGTGAGTATTGCCCCTACCTGACCGCATAGGGCACTAAGGACAAAAGAAGTAATATCTATAAAAAAGACTTTGAATTCTTGGAATACAAATTTGAGTAGGAAACCATTCCGTTGTAAAGTAGCCCGTTCCACCTTTAGATAGCTCTAATTATTAGGAAGGTATTTGTTAATCTGCCTCTTTGCAACTTCTACCCGTTCTTCCAAGTTCTTTTTTGGGGAGCCAAACAGAATAGGCCTAAGGCCCTTTCTATGTGACAGCCCTTCAAATATATGAAGATAGTAGTCTTTACTCCCACCTCACCCAAAGTCTTCTCTAGACTAAAAATTACCAATTACTTCAACTAATCCTCAAATGGCATGACTGAAAGGACCTTCATCATCCTACCGTGTTTCCCCGATAATAAGACAAGACACTGTCTTATTAATTTTTTTGGACAGAAAAACACCAGAGGGCTTATTTTCAGGGGAGGGCTTATTTTAATGAACATTGACAGCTATTTTAATAAACAGGTAAATGTGAACAAAAAAAATGTACTTTTATTCAATAAGCAAATCACTGGGGAAGAACAGGATGACGCGCTCACTGCTGCAGCTCTGATTGGATGCAGCTTGGAGTGTGGCGTGTGTTTCACGGGGGGGGGGGGAACGGTGCATACAGAGGGTACCGTAATGTAGTGTGTAGCGCAGGGGATTACCTTCACTACAGTAGCAATCTCAATAGGGCTTATTTTCAGGGGAGGGCTTATTTTAGAGGAATCTTACACAGTAAGGGGAGGGCTTATTTTCGGGATAGGTCTTATTATCGGGGAAACACGGTAGTTGATCTCCTCTGTTTATTCCCCAGTTTATCAGTGTTACTTTCTAAAATATAGCACTCAGAATTCAGTGTAATACTCCAAAGATGGTCTGACCAGGCCAGAGTATAGCAGGACTATCATCTTACTAAATCTTGACACTATACTTCTCTTAATAATCTAAGATTACATTTTTTTTTGCTACTATGGCACACTGTTGATTTATATTTAATTTGAAGTCCACTTAAATCGCCAAATCTTTTATAGAGCAATTGCTATCAAGCCATCTTGAATATGAACAGCTAATTTTTAATCCAAATGTGACTTTGCATTTATTTTCACTAAATTTTATATTATTAGATTTGGTCCAATGGTTAAGCATGTTGAGTTGTCTGGATCTGGAAATTGTCAGCCAACATGCAATTTCTCAGCTTTGTGACATTGGTATGCCATCTATTCCTTTATGTAAAATATTAATAAAAATGTTAGGTCAAACACAGAGCCCTGGATATCTCTCTCCCTGTTAACATTAAACCATTAATAACTACTCTGTGGGTCCAGCCATTCAACCAATTTCACATTATCTAGTACCATCAGGCATTAAATATCTACAGAATTCCCCTGGTCACAGAGGCAACATAATACAGTGGGACAAGCACTGGATTTGAAGGCAGAAGATCTGGACGCAAAACTTGGCTTTGCTACTGATTATGTGACCTTGGGCAAGTCAATTGCTTTTATTAAGACATCCATTTATCATCAGTAAAATGAAGGGGGTTGAACTAGATGGCCACTAAGATCCCTTCCAGCAGTGAATCAATGATCTATGAACTACCAGTTTAGTAACCCTGTCACAGAAGGATGTAGGGTGAGGCTGGTATGACCTGTTATTGAAAAAGCCATGCTAGGGGCAGCTAGGTGGTGTAGTGAATAGAGCGTCAGCCCTGGAGTCAAGAGGACCTGAGTTCAAATCTGGCCTCAGACACTTAACACAAAACTAGCCGTGTGACCTTGGGCAAGTCACTTAACCCCAACTGCCCTAACTTTCCCCTTCAAAAAGCAAAACAGAAAAAGAAAAAGCCATGCTGATCGACTCCTTGCTGATCGACTCTTTTTTTCTAAAGGCTAACTAATAATTTCTTTAATTATACTTTCTAGAATTTTTCTAGGAACTGAAATTAAGCTCATGGATCTATAACTGACAGACCCAACTCTCTCTCTCTCTCTGTCTCTCTCTCTCTCTCTGTCTCTCTCTCTCTCTCTGTCTCTCTCTGTCTCTCTCTCTGTCTCTCTCTGTCTCTCTGTCTCTCTCTGTCTCTCTGTCT